>NC_142165.1:89163372-89470190 GCF_029865625.1 Vigna umbellata | reverse complement strand
TTGAACAATTATTTTCATTTGAAAGCAAAACAATATTAATTTTAACACAAGAAAATAAAATATGTATGAAATTTCAACGGAAAAATTGTTTTAAAATATTCATAAATTACAATTTAAAAAAAAAACAGTATATCTTTTAAGATTAATTTTTTCAAATTTATTCTATTATATACATCTAAAATTGCAATTACTTTGTATCAGAAAAAAAAAGTGTAAATAATTTTTATTTTCAAACATGCTTTTAATATAAATATGAAAATAACATAATCAGACAAAACTGTATTAAAAATGAATAAATCATACTAGAACATCAGCAGTAATATATTCAAAAGAATAAAACTTATCTAAAATCAGTTCCAAGTTAATATATTTTATAAATGAACAATTTAAAGATTTATTTAATTTTAATTAGTTTTAAGATTAAGTTATTGGTAAGATTTTTGGCAAATAACCATTAAATTATTAATATTATGATAATCTTAAAATTTATGTAATTATTATTTAATTTTTCTAAAAATAAAGACAACAAACACAAAATTAAAATATTAGAAGGGATCAATTTAAGGAAGTGTTTTGTCAGACTTAAATGCTCAATTATCAATCTTACTTTAAGTGCTTATGATGACTCTAAACTACAAATATAACATATCTTACTTTAAGTGTATATTGTCAGCAAAAAAAATCAAAGATGCATTTTTTTTCAAAATTATCGAAATAGAATGATTTTAAAAAATATATGAAAATAAACAAGTTGTGTTAGTTTAATTTTATTGTGAAGAAGTCATATAAGTTTGATACCAATATGTGGTGATATAAATGGAGTGAAAAATTATGTCAAACTGGCATAATTTTTTTAAATTGAAATTATATCACTTGTTTATTTTCATTTTTTTTTAAATTTGACCATTTTTTTAATGTTAAGAAAAATATTACACAATTTTAATACTTTTACCGTATATTGTTGTATATTGTTTTATTAGCCATGACATAGTCTCCTATTTACTTAAACGCTTTCATCATACTTTACTTAAATGAGACAATATTATTTTTGGTTAAAGTATATTGTCTTGCTTAAATAAGACATTACAAATTTAATGTACTAAAAGGGCCACAATATAAGTTTATTCACAACTCATATTATTATCCAATTATATTGAAGTCTTTTATTTCGGTAAAGTTGTCCAACAAAGTTGATATCTCACTATAAAATGAAGATAAATCATTTAGATACTCATGTTCAATAAATATTTTTCTTTGATAAAGACCACTATAAAAAGGAAAGGTCATGGCTAACATACTTGTTCTAAAAAAATGTTTTTGTTCGAGATAGAAATATTCCAATAAAAAAGATTACTTAAAAGTGATAAATATTTGTTGAAATATTTTATATATTTATAAAATATTTATGACTGCTATTTGATATTTTGATATACATATTTTTTTTTACGGAATTAAAGAGTTTATACCAATTTGTTATCATTACTATTAATTAAGAAAGAAAATTTTCCTACAAATATTTTTTGACATCTAATTCTGTAGCATTTTGTTATAGATTCCATCACAAATATATAAGGGACTAATGCTTTTCACACACAAAAAAGGATAATGAGAGAATAAATGACATTTCCAATATTACAACAATAAAAGAAAATTAATTATAATCACTCCAAAATGGGAGAAAACCAGAATGCTTGTAAAACAAAGTATTGAAATGCAAGTTATAAAAGAGGATCTAGTTTGAAATCAGTTAGGACTACCTCTAGCTTTAGATCACTAAACATGGATCTGATAGGTTCCCATAATGCAGCCCTCTCTTCATCGCATACTACCACTCTTAAGCTCTCAAGGTCCTTCACTGAGTATGGCAATTCAGACAATCTGTTGCAACCTCTGCAATTCAACCTTTCTAAACTACCCAGCTCCCCTATGTTTTCTGGTAACATCCTAAGACTTACACAGTCAGAAATGTCAAGAAAGTTCAGTTTATGAAGGCTTGTGATGCTGTCTGGCAACTCTTCTAATTTCGTACAAGAAGTAAGCCTCAATGATTCCAAATTCACCAACTTTCCAATTCCTGTAGGAAGTTTTGAAAGTTTATGGCAGTTTGTGATGCTTAGCTTCTTTAGGGAAACAGTATCGGAGAGTCCAGCCGGCAATTCCTCCATATCACAGTAATCAATGTTCATCTCCTTCAAATTTGGAAGCACATCAGAAACTTTGATGGTGCTGTTTTTGAAGGCTTCGTTCACATTGCACATAAAGAAAGAGAACTTGTGCAGATTCTTCAGTGGCACTCCAGTCTTGCTAAGGAAAGGAATTGAAACCTTCTCTAACCTGATTCTTTTGAGATCAGAAAGATAATCAAGCAGCTCTAAATTCTCCAACTCAGCACGATTGACGTCATAATTCGTTATTGTCAGGACTTTTAATTTATTCATTTTCTTCATGAACGGTGGTAGAGAGCGCTTTTTTTCTCTAAGGTTCATCACTAGAACCTTGACCTCATTTGGCTGCAAGTTGCACCACTCTGAAGTGAATTCTTCATCTGCAAAATCAGACTCAATAATTAGTGTTTGAGAACTCTGTCAGCATGTGTGCATACCATATGTGCACCGAGATAGAAAGATGAACATACCAGTTGATATGGATAATGAGTGGGCTGCAATGTGATACTCATTCTGTGTAGTCCACCATTTGGGGATATTGTTCCCTCTGAGGTCAATTATTAGCCTATGCTTCTTCTCAGTCGGCAAATTTCTTGTTTGATGGATGGCTAGGTCCCGAAGAAGACCATGCTGCGTAACATAGTGGTAATTGTAGTCAACTGTTCCACTCGTAGTATTCCTGATCAATGAAAATAAATCAATCTCTCATTAGTCAATGCACAGCAAACAGCACAAACAATATTCTATTCATCTAGTAGAAGTAAATTTTGTAACAGTTTATAGGAGAAAGCGCCAATAGGATCATGGTTTCTATCTAGAGAATAACTCAAATATCAAATATTTTTTCAAGATGACTTGGAATGACTTTGTATGGTTTAATGCATGGATGTTCTCCAATGAGAAGCAGTAATTCGCCATACCTTGTGACAACAAGATCAGCCACGTTCCTTTTGACGAGGTCATGGATATTCTCCATTGCAATGTCATCGTCTTCATCACGCTGTTCTGCATAAATATCAACAAGTGCTGCTGCGGGTATCTTCTGTGCTTCAGGAAATAAGCTCAGGTCCATAAAACTCTCAGCAAGCTTAGCATCCAAGTCATCAAAGCTTTTTTGGAGGCAAGTAAGAAGCCCATCGCTATTAGAACTATAAGAAAGAACAGATTGACCCCTCGACAATGTCCTCGCCCTGTTGTGCCAAACCACTGGTTCTTCAAGACTTAAAGATTTTCCGGTTACTATAAGTGCCAAGGGAGAACCACTGCACCCTTTTGCTATCTGCAATTTATTTGATATGTTCAATGAAATCAGAAATTGCTCCTAAAACATTTAGCATTGTTTTGCTATTACCATTACTGGAAGGTGAAAACTTTTTTAGACAAGCATTCCGTAGTTACTATTTCACACACCACATTTGTAATACCATAATTGAGCAACAAAGAGTATACCTTCTTCACAATAGTATCCGGAATCTTAAAGCTGGTCTGGTCCAGGGATGCATGGTGGCGAAATAAGTTTAAAGCATCAGCTTCATTCAGTGATTTCAACACGTATGGCTGCCCAAATCCTTTAATTGTGAATCTTGATGTCACTAAAATCTTGTAGTTTGGGATCTGAAACACGAATTTCTCAACTAGAGATGCTGACTCTGGCAAAACACCGTCCAAGACCAACAATATGGGGTTTTTTCCAATCTGTTTTAGCAAATTTTCCAATCGATCAACTGCACCCTCATCACTTTGAAACTGTGGCTTCTCGTAACCATTGTGTTCAAACAGTCTCTCCACTATGGTGCTCAACTTGGGCACTTCCGCTAAGGAGATGAAGAATATGTTGTCCTTGAATTCACCTAAACAAATTTCAACATGTTTAGAGCTCTGGATAATCATTCTGAAGTTACTATTCCTTAGACATGTTTACAAGTGAAAATATGACCTTCACAGAAAATAAGATCTAGCTTCTTAGGCCAATTATTTTGGACATCATCAAGAACATATAAAGTACTTTCATTTCTCAACTACTTAAATCATTTTATTCTCTCCACATTCACACAGATATTCCCCTAATGGATTAAGTGTTCTTGTATTTTCATCAAGTTCAATGTTTCTGCCTCAAAATGGGTAAAATGTCCCTTAGATGAAACTGTAACGGCTTTCCAAATACAGCCTAAAACCCATTTGTTGCATTCTGACATCAAAACATTTACTTGAAGCTAATAGATTGCGTACTATGACTAAAAGTGGCAACCTCACTAGATTCGGTAGTCAATAGTATCCAGTAACTAGTAATGAAGTTAAATAACCACCTAATGGTTTGAGATCAATAGAACCAAAAAGACCATCAAACTACCTTTTCAAATAATACGAATACGAGAAGTGAAAGATGATGAGATAGACACATTCATACCTTTAACTTCCTCATCAGAACAAAACTTCTTGGCCAACGTTGACTTTCCCGAACCTCCTGTTCCAGTTACTGTGAGCACTGACCCCACATGATGATTATTCAGCAACTTGAACTTCAACGCCCTCAAATGAACATCCAGCCCAACAGTGAAAGCTGGGGGTTCAGGTGGAGAGCACAAGCCTGCAATCCTTCTCGGAACATTCTCCACAAGCTTCTCGTGAATCTGATGCAGCAGCATCTGGTTCTCCAGCACAATGACATTTATATTTCCTTGCATATCCAATTGAAAGTACAGAGTAATAGAATCGATCAAGTCTTGAAGTTTCTCTTGGGAACTGGCCTTATAACAGCAATTCCACCAATCAACTTTGGAGCACTCAATAACAAGCTCCTTCCCCTTCTCCATCTCATCGATCAGCTTCTGCGTTTCTGTAGCTGGTTTATCCAATCGCTTGTTAAGACCATCTATCTCCCTAGCCATCGGTTCTACTTTTTTGAGGATAGAATGCAAATTTTCCAGGGTGGCTCTGAACTTCACTGCCCTGTCTTTCATTGCAATAACAGTGCTCAGCAGTTCATCAAGCACTCGTCCAACAACAGCATCCAGAATCATAGCCATGACTACTGCACACAGAAACTAATTAACTAAAAACACCCAAAACCTGAAACTTTGATCTAAGTTCTAACACTGGTATGTAAGCCAAACAAACTCAATAATAAGGTACCGGAATTAAGAAAATAGAAAAAGTGTGGTGAAATAATAAAGAATGCCAACAATAATGCTCCGAAGTTTTTTTTTTCTTTCTTTCTAAGACGCTGTTACGTTGGAGAACCCGGTACCAGATATTTTTGTTCACATCAAAATTCTCTTGGATTTATAGGATTTATGTTTTCTTTCTTTTGACGAGGCCCTTTCCCTCTAAACCGTGTTTCGTGTTGACATGGCTTTGACATCAGTGAGATCAAGAATCTATAACTTGAGCAAGTTGAGGTTCACGCACTCTTGAATGTTCACATTGATATAAGGTAGTCAAGAAATTGTTTAAATAGTCGTGCTTCTTATAAATAAATAATTAGAGAAATGGTGGTATTATTGTAGTAAAATTTAGTGAGAACATTGAAGACAATTTGGCACAGGCAAAGACTTTTATGAATCCTGACTTCGACTAAGTTGACAAAATCACTCCCTCAATTACTAAGTCAAGTATTCTAGAGACAACTCGCTTAATAATGAAAGGATTTCGTTTTGTTCGACAGTTCAAAACTAATAACATCTCACCTTTCATTCTTTTCAATTTAACCATTTTTAATATATTATTCTTTTCAATTAAGCATCCTTTTTCTTGAATAGGTCTCACCGAAATATCACATGTTTATATTTTGTCAATAATATATTTTATTAAGTAAAAAAAAATAAATAAAATGTAAAAACCAAGAGATTTTTTTTTTTTATATATTTTATGTGACATCAGTTGACATAAAAAATAAGATTATTTGTAGTGACTAATTAATAATATAAAGATAACCAGTTAATCTTATTTGTAGTGACTAATTAGTTTACATAAGCATTTACATGTCGTCAGTGTTTATGTGATATGAAAACTTGTGTATCTTGACCCAATCCCATTATGGGTGTAAGTAGCTACGAGTATACAGATTGAATTGTTTCCACCATGGAAATACCAAAATATTATAGTTTTATAAACTCGAGAATTTTGCATGATTTAATTAAGAATTTTGCATCACTTTATTGAGAATGTTGATACCCACACGTTCAAACAGGAAGCACGTATTTGGAACGAGGATAATTTGAAAAAAAGAAGATAAAATGAAGTTGAAGGGAAAAAAAAAATTGGAGAAGTGGTTGTTTGGATTAAAAAAAAGGATAAAACTCGATAAAAAAAATTTATGAAATTTTGTAAATAATTTATATATATATATATATATATATATATATATATATATATATATTATTTGTGTGATTTTCTTTTTTTTTTACTCTTTTTGTTTAAATTGTTATTAAAGAATTTATGTTTTACGAAAAAATTATTAAAGGTATTATTTAAAATCAATTCATCTTTTTGATTTGTTAAGGACAGTAACCACCTCTGACAATTTTATTTTATTTTCTTTTTAATAAATTTTTATATAATGACAAATTATTTATGAATGTTTAGGTATAAACATAACGAGGTGTCATGATGATGCCTAACATTAGGTTATTTGGAAGTAATATAAAACCTGCCTTTTTTTACTGTCTTTGATTCTTTCTTTTTCTTTCATTTGAGATTTTTTTTTTTCGCTAAAACCATTTCCATCATATTTTAATTGATTCACTAGTTTGATATTTGAAAAAAAAAATTCAAGATATTTTCCATTCTATCATACACATTTTTTTTTTCTTTATACGATTTTATTTAATAATGTACCAAATAGTTTGTAAAGCACACATCTTATCATTTATACTTTTTTTAATATTTTTATTTATTGTATAGTGTTTTGATGATTTTTTATATAATTTTTTTTATTTTATAACTCATTCTCAAACTAATTATACTATTACAATTGTAGAATGATATTTCATTTACTATAATATAATAATGTAACGTTATTATCATGAATTTTGTTTATCACCACTCAAGATAGATGGTATTTCAAAGGATGAAAAATATGTCTAAATCTGAATTATTATTAGTTTAATATTTTTTTCTGTATATGATTTTGTTCAAGTAATATTATAATATTTGTTAGTGTAAGAAAAAGAGATTTCATTAAAATTTAGACAAAGAAAGAAAGGAAATAAACATTTAAAATATTTTTAAGCTTGAATATTTGTTTCAAATATATTTTATAAATTTATATTTTTATTTTATTAATGTTTGTAAAATTAATAGATATTTTAGTTGTCATAAAACTTTATTTATATATAATTATATAATATTTTATATAATTGTTTGACTCTTATTATTGTTATTTGTTATTCTGTCTTAAAACTTACACAATTATAATTTTTTTAATTGATTAATATTAAAGAAATGAAATACACCTTTTAACATTTAATCTATGATAATATTATATTTTATTTGCTATAACTTTTTCAAAAATAATTAATTGATATTAAAATCTAGAGGAGAATATGGATATAGTGATAATGGAGATAAGACAAAAAGAAATTTGTGCACATAAAATATAAATGAAAATAAATATTTACATGAGGAATGTGAGGAGATATTGAAAATAAATAATTCACAAGTTGAGAGTGAAAGATATACTGGATGTTTGGGATAATTATAAAATTAGACGATATTTTTAATGAAATTGTTGGATTTAGTTATGAAATACCAACAGCATTAAATTTTGAGTGATTTAGCTATTGTTGTGTCACGTTTGATGACATATGTACTGTACTGTAGGATACTTAATTCCCCACAGGTCAATCAACAGCCCGACAACAGTCGATCACCAATAGCCCGACAACAGTCGATCACTGTACTATGGGACACCCAATCCCCCAAAGGTCGACCAATAGCCCGACGACAGTCGATCACAGAGCAAGGTCGACCGCTTGGTCCTCGACAACCAACATCGCGACAATTAACAATCACACGACACACGACATGTCGCCTAGCCATGTCGACACACAGTATGTCCGACATACAGGACGCAATGTCATAGAAGGCAGCTACAAATAAGCAGTTACACATGTTACACATAATTAGCTAACCAACACCATGAATCACGGAGGTAGTTGACTCGGTATCAATACACAATCTGGCAGTTATAACTCCTAGGCAGTCAGTTTCGATAACTGACCGGATTGCCAGGTAACGGTTTATTATTACTGTTTTAAATACACAGAGCATCTAGGAAAAAAAGGTACGTTTTTCCCCTAAGAAGAGAGATATTCTTATTTTCAGATAGATATTCTCATTTTTCAGACAACACCCTTGTTGACTTGAGCGTCGGAGTACTTTTGCAGGTACCCAGCCCACCTTGTTCAAAGGAGACAGAAAAAAGGTAACACAGTGAAAGCAGCACAGAGAAACAGCGCAGAGCAAGTTTGTTAGGTTCGTATCTCGTTCTCCACATCCCTACAGAAACATTTTGGCGCCCACCGTGGGGCCGAGATTACTATCCCAACAACGACCACCGGAGCTATGGAAAATTCAGATACGCACGATTTGATCAGGCAACTGCAAGCGCAAGTTGAGGCACAGGCACAAACCATGCAGGAGATTCAGCGCAAGCATGCAGAGGAAATGGCGGCATTGAGGGCGCAGATCCCAACACCAGAGTTATCTGCTTCAAACAGGCAGGAGGATAACGAAGCGAGCCATCATGGGGGACCCTCCGAACGTGTTGTTGGAGGAAGGAGGGGGCCTACTCCTGCGCGCCTCACCAACCTGCTTCCATTCACGGAAGCCATCATGCAAGCGAATATGCCGGACAAGCCTCCCCCAACTCTGGAACGCTATAATGGATCTGAAGATCCTGATGACCATCTACGCAATTTTATCGATACCATGGCATTCTACACAGACAGCGATCCGGTTATATGCAGAGCTTTCTCTTTATCCCTTAAGGGTGAAGCTTTGGAATGGTTCCATAAACTTCCCCGCAATTCCGTAGATTGCTTCGCAACCATAGAATCCTTATTCCGAAAACAGTACGCAGCCAATCAAAAGCCGGCAATGACTGCTACGGAGCTCGTCCATACCAGGCAGGAGAAGGATGAGACTTTGAAAGCTTTTATGCAGCGATATATAGAAACGGCCAGGCGAGTGCCGGATATTACTCCCACTTTCATCATCAGCAATTTGTCATCCTGCTTAAGGCCGGGGGAGTTCTCGGAACAGTTATATGCTGATCCCCCATCATCCATGGAAGAATTGCAATCCACTGTGGCCAAATTCATTCGCATTGAAGACCACCGTAATGCCAATTCCAGAAAGAAGCACCACCAAGATATCCCCAACCAGGAAACTAAAACAACGAAGCGACCCCCCCAACGACTACAGACCGGACCGAGCACCTCGGAAGGAGTCGGGGTGGATATCTAAATATGATCACTACACGACCCTCAACGCCCCCAGGGCGAGGGTACTGGAAGAGGCCTTACACACCGAACTTCTCACAGCGCGGCGAAAGACCACCCCAAAGAACGCCGATAGGAGCAAATCTTGTCGGTTCCACATGAACCAGGGTCACGACACGGAAGAGTGCAATACGGTAAAAGACGAGTTAGAACGGCTCGTCCGTGCGGGTTATCTCCAGAGTTACATCAAGGAGAGAGTTACCGCAAGAGCAACAACTCCTCGTCGAAGGGACCCTCCCAGGCGAAGTCCCCGGCGATCTCCCCCTAGAGATGATCGACACCGCAGGCGATCACGCAGTCCGCCTCGACGCATAGAGAGGGAACGCTCAGTCCGGGGCCGCATCGACACTATATCTGGTGGTTTCGCTGGAGGAGGCGTGTCGTCTTCAGCGAGGAAACGACATTTGAGACAGCTGAAATCGGTCCATATGGTCGAACGACAGGCTCGGTCGATCCCGGACATCACGTTCACGAATGCTGACTTCCACGCTCCAGACCCTGATCTTGATGATCCTATGGTCATCACGGCTAACATAGCTCGGTATGATGTCAGCAAGGTCCTCGTTGATCAAGGAAGCTCGGTCAACATTTTATATTGGTCCACTTTTTCAGAAAATGGACCTATCCGAGGATCTCATCGCCCCATTTAATGAGCAGATTGTCGGATTCTCAGGAGAGCGAGTAGACACCAGGGGATACCTTGATTTGCGAACTCGACTCGGAACCAGTCGGGAGGCACCTGAACTTCGAGTTCGATTCTTGCTGGTCGAGGCGAACGCATCATAACAACGCCTTGCTAGGGCGTCCCTGTCTGAACGCATTTGGAGCAATTGTGTCTACTCCCCACCTCGCCATGAAGTTCCCAACAAATCATGGTACTATTTGTACGGTGAGGGCCGACCAGCGAACGGCCCGACAGTGTTATGTGGCGGGGTTAAAGGTCACCCCTTTTATTCCAACAAAGAGAACAAAAGTAATCGACACAGCAGTAGTCGACCTAGACCCCCGAACCAATGTGGACGAGCGCCTTCATCCGCAAGGCGAAGTCAAGCTCCTATCCCTGACGAGTGACACGTCTAAAACCACCAGCATCGGCAAGGATCTCACCTCAAACGAGGAGCAGGCCCTAAGTCAGATACTGCGAAACAATGCAGACTTATTTGCATGGACAGCCGCCGACATGCCAGGAATTCACCCAGGAGTTATGTCCCACAAATTGTCCATCTTCAGGGAGGCGCGACCAGTCGCCCAGAAGAAGCGTAGGTTCGGAGAAGAAAAGCGTCAAGCCATTCAAGTTGAGATCGACAAGCTGATAAATGCCCGATTCATCAGAGAGTTAACATATACCACATGGCTGTCGAATGTGGTTATGGTCAAGAAGTCAAACGGTCAGTGGCGGATGTGTGTCGATTTCACTGATCTCAACAAGGCATGCCCCAAAGACTCATACCCCTTGCCCAGCATCGACCGCCTTGTAGATGGAGCTTCTGGTCATGTCATTTTCAGTTTTCTGGACGCTTACTCGGGGTACAACCAGATCCCAATGTACCACCCCGATCAAAGCAAGACAGCCTTTATCACTGAACGCGCCAATTACTGCTATGAAGTAATGCCGTTTGGATTAAAAAATGCCGGAGCCACTTATCAACGCCTCATGGATAAGGTCTTCCATCATCAGATAGGGCGTTGCATGGATGTGTATGTGGACGACATGGTAATTCGCAGCAATTCTATAGACCAGCACCTGCAAGATTTGAAGGAGGTCTTCGGGCAACTCAGACGATACAGCATGCGCCTCAACCCTTCCAAATGTACTTTCGGCGTCCCAGCCGGAAAATTCTTAGGATTCTTGCTCACACGTCGAGGCATTGAAGCCAACCCCGACAAATGCAGGGCGGTACTCGACATGACGGCTCCGAAGACCCTAAGAGAGGTACAGCGTCTTGTGGGTCGCCTAACCGCCCTGTCACGGTTTATTCCAAAGCTGGCCGAAACACATCAAACCCATCCTGAAGAATTTGAAGAAGGGTTCCACTCAACATTGGGACGAGGATTGTGAGACTGCATTCAACACTGTCAAGCGCATCCTCACTAGTCCTCCAATTATGGCTCGACCAGACGAGGGATTCGACTTACAGCTATATATCTCAGCTTCCCAGCATGCTGTCAGTGCTGCCCTGATACAAGAAGCACCCTCCTTCAAGTTGATCTACTTCATCAGCCGTACACTGCAGGGGGCGGAGGAACGATATTCTCGAATCGAGAAGCTCGCCTTGGCCCTTCTCAACGCCTCTCGACGACTTCGCCCGTACCTCCAGAGCCATCAGGTGGTAGTCCGTACGGATCATCCCATAGCCAAGATCCTCCGCAAGCCAGATTTGGCAGGGAGAATGGTTGCCTGGTCCGTGGAACTATCCGAATTCGGACTCCGTTACGAGCCACGCGGATCCATCAAGGGTCAGCATCTGGCAGATTTCGCAGCTGACCTCACATCTACACCGGCCGCCTCCCCTACCACATGGCTACTCAGTGTCGATGGTTCCTCCGACAAGAGGGGAGGTGGAGCCGGGATCGTTCTAGAAGGCCCCGACGGTGTGGTCGTAGAGCAAGCCATCATATTTAAATTCCCTGCCAGCAACAACCAAGCCGAATACGAAGCCTTGGTTGCAGGCTTATCTTTAGCCCGAGAATTCTCAGTCGATCATTTAGAGTGTCGGATGGACTCAAAGTTAGTAGTCAGCCACGTCAACGGCACCTATCAAGTCAAGGATAACCAACTGCTGCGATACTTCCACAAGGTTCAAACCTTACTACAGGGCTTCGTCACAGTTAATATCATCCATGTACCCAGGGAACAAAACGCAAGGGCTGATCTATTGTCTAAGTTAACTCATTCTAAGGAGCGAGCACAGCTATCATCTGTTATTAGAATGACCCTCGACCATCCTGGGGTGGAAACTTTAGCCACCGATGTGTCGGCGCCCGTAACCGACTGGCGACAGAAAGTCAAAGATCTTATGGAGCAGCAGGACAAAGGAGGTAGCATTACGGCAGCCGACTCCAAGAGAATCGCGCGTTTTGTATGTATAGGCGACGACCTATACCGTCGTGGTTTTAGCTATCCTCTATTGAAGTGTATATCTGCGGAAGAGGCAGACTATGTGATACGTGAACTACACACCGGGATATGTGGATTTCACTCTGGCAAGCGGACCTTGAGAGGCCGTGTTCTCCGTGCTGGATATTACTGGCCCACTCTCGACCACGACTGTGAGACATTCGTCAAGAAATGCATCTCCTGTCAAGCACATGGCCACGATATCCGTGCACCTCCCGAAGACTTGCACAATATTGTCTCTCCTTGGCCATTCGCCCAGTGGGGTCTCGACATAGTGGGACCACTGCCAGTCGCCAAAGCACAAAACAAATTTCTCCTCGTGGCGGTCGACTACTTCACAAAATGGATCGAGGCGGAGCCATTATCCATCATCAGTGCACAACGAGTGCAGAAATTCATTTGGCGCCTGATCTGTCGGTTCGGTCTCCCTAAAAAGATCATTACCGACAACGGTCGCCAATTTATTGAACGCAAGTTAGAGGATTTTCTCAGCAGTTTGGGCATTAAGCATGTCACGTCATCAGTCGAACACCCTCAAACAAACGGCCAAGCCGAGGCCGCGAATAAAGCCATCCTGACAGAATTAAAGAAGCGACTCGGCGAAGCCAAGAGTTTATGGGTATAGGAGCTGCCAGAGGTCCTGTGGGCATACAGATGCACACCCCACGGATCTACAGGTGACACGCCATTCAACTTAACATACGGCACCGATGCCATGCTCCCGGTCGAGATAGGCGAACCCTCATTAAGACGACAAATCACTGATATGTCACTTAATGAAGAGCAATTACGGACAAACCTCGACGTACTTCCTGAACGTCGAGAGGTTGCCACCATCCGCGCAGAGGCCCAGAAACGCATACTATCTCGACGATACAACACAAAAGTCAAGCCCAGAGCCTTCAAAAGCGGCGATCTGGTATGGCGAAAGCGGGGAGAGGCTCGGAAAAATCGAGCCCATGGCAAGCTTGCAGCTAACTGGGAAGGACCCTTTCGGGTCACAGAAGACATGTCGAACGGTGCATATCGCCTCCAACAGCTTGATGGACACCCAGTTCCCAATACCTGGAACGCCACTCATCTTAAATATTATTTTAGCTAATATCCGTTTATTGTTCATTTCTTTTCACAACTCTATCAAGTTCAGTTATCAAATAAAGATTACATTCCATCATGCTTATTGTCTTAATTCATTTATCAATGTTATGATGTCGAGTCCCAAGGCTGTCGTACAGGACACTTCCACCTACAAAGGATTTAAGAGCAGACCCATTAATCGATGTTCGCCCTTGAACATCCAACACATGTGGAACACACTCCCATTAATCGATGTTCGCCCTTGAACATCCAACACATGTGGAACACACTCCCATTAATCGATGTTCGCCCTTGAACATCCAACACACGTGGAATACACTCCCATTACTCGATGTTCGCCCTTGAACATCCCAACACACGTGGAATACACTCCCATTACTCGATGTTCGCCCTTGAACATTCAACACATGTGGAATACACTCCCATTAATCGATGTTCGCCCTTTGAACATCCCACACACGTGGAATACACTCCCATTAGTCGATGTTCATCCTTGAACATCCAATATCTGGTAGAGGTTCACCCTCGATACACCCAGTATTTTCTTCACTCAACCATCGTTCTCAACTGTCACACGACATGCTATCAACACACTCGACACTCACACTTAGCCATCACTACAGCAAATACATTGCAGAATCAGCTAAGTTAAAAAGCAAACCGCAAAGTCACCAAACATACAAGTCGAGCATTCATAAAATTATCAAAGTTTAGCATTCATAGTCGTCAACCAAATATTCAAGTATGTATCTACAGACCTTTCCTACATCCTAATCTATTACAATCTTAGACGAGTCGCCTTCAGCTAGCATCAGCATTCTCCTTGGCGGGCTCGTCTAATTCCATCGCTCCTTCGGGCTCGTTGTTGACGGCCACCTCTTCATCCTCTTCCCCCCTCCAGGACAGCATCCTCTGGTATTTCTTTCAAAGGCTTCAGGTGGCCTTCATGCACGTCCTTACGGACGTCAAATTGAACCTCCTTTGGTGGATACTTGAAGCAAGTGCCCGACTTGCCTCAAGGCTTTCCTGAAGCCCTTCTTATGTTCATCCATAACCGCATCTTCAGCTCCTCAATCAACTCCTTATGATCAAAGACTTCTACCTTCAGCGCGTTCCTCTCTCGGGCCACTATCAGCATGGAATTCTTTGCTTGATTCCAGGTCCCGCGCCATCTGCTCGCGTTCTTGTTGGAAGGCCACATCAGCTTCCTTCAAACGTACCTCGCCCTCCTTCAAACGTTCTTCCATACGCTTCTGCCTGGCCTCACAGCCAGCATGGACCTCGCCCTAGCTCTTTCAGTTGGGCACGCACCTTTTTCTAACTCAGACCGCATCTGACCCCTATCCGAAGCATACGCCAGATGCCCAAGCCAGCGCTTGGGCTCGTGTATTCATCTCCAGCAAGCTGTCAGCAATTTGTTGCTCGCTCATGTTCTCGATCACCTTCTTCTCTGAAGCGTCCAGGTTGAGGTCCCACTCTATGACCCGGCATGAAGGCGCGATCCCATATACCCAGCGGAAGGGGACGTTCAGTATCTTCAACCACCTCCTTACTTTTCTTTGACGCCTCGCGATTAGGGTCGACTGTCTTGGCTTTCCTTTTGCGCACAAGGGGCACCTCAGCTGTGTTGTCTCCCCAACCGACGCCACTGCGACTGGAGGTGGACCAGATGGTGGTACCTGGGAGCGTTGTTGCTCAACAGACGACCCTGGCCGATTACCTTCATCCCTCTCCGCTATCAATGCTCTGAAACCAAACTGATACCCCTACCTTTCCTTCCCATTATCTCTGCAAACACAAACATCCACCCTACACTGGTCAGCAACAACATAATAATTTACAAAGTAGTGGGTAAAGACACATACCAAACACCCTCGCCCCCGCGTCATCGAACTCGAGGCAATCTATAATCTGACGTGAAGAGAAGGGGCGGGGGCAACGAGGTCAACACACTCAAAGCCTCCAACTCTTCAATCGTCATCTTATCCTCCGGCCACGAGGTAAATTTCAGAGGCTCCTGTGTCCAATATAAGGGAAATCTGGGATTCCCCTCACCATCAAAAAAGAACCGTCGACCAGCATCGGTGATCGACACCTTAAAAAATTTTTCCTTAAAACCCCTATACGATTGCAGGTAAAGCTCTAAAATTGCGTTACCTGGTTCTGAAATCAGTGATACCCACCCCTTCGTCGCAAGCGGGCGACATCTAAAGAAGTACAAAAACAAGCCTACAGTAGGCCTAATTCCTAACACCCCACAAACACTCCGAAGGCCTGTACATATCCCCAACTATTGGGATGCAGTTGGCTAGGTGCAACATTCAAGGTTCGCAAAACATCTATTTGGAAAGTGCGTGAACGACAATCTTACATACAAATCGTAGAATAACGCAGCATAACAGTAAAAAAATTCATCAGCAGCATTCTCCCTCCCATGACAAACCCTCTCATCCTCCCGACACGCTACCAACTTCACACAAGTCTGATATCCTAGGGTCCTCAACACACAACTATCCTCAATCCAATCCATAAGGATGGCCCTACTCCCAAATTGACTCCTCAGTTCCTTTACCTCACGCGCCGCCCAGGCGTATTCATCTCCGCTAATCAGAGATATCAGGCGTCCCCCTGGACCCTCACCACATACGTTTCCATATACGAAGGCTCTCTCCCCATACGGTACTGTAGTAATTGCGGCACATTCCACCGTAGATGACGGCCCCGGCGTTTCACCCCCAGTATCCCGCCCCCTCCCTTCCATGATCAATAGTAAGTACACTAAGACGAAAGAGATTCTAGGGTTACCTGGTTGTTTCTCGTAGTAGCGAAGGCAACGAAATTGACGAAGAAACAATCTCGTTCGCAGTATACACTCTCAGTATTTGCTCTTCTGCCAAAGTGAATAAACCTCTTTTGAGTCGTGTTGAAGAAGCCAAACCGTTTAATTATCAGATGCCGTAGGATTATTTTTAATCTAACGGCTCCTAGTTGGCGTCCCCTCCTTTCCCTAAAGGAGCGGGAAAACCCTAAATTTCGTAACGCCGCGCACAGCTGTCATCCACATCTCCTCGTTTCTTCCACGTCTCCTCGTTTCCTCCACGTCACCTAGATTCTTCCGACAATACTCAAAAGCCCTTCGTAACTCGGTCCCCCCATTTACTCGGACTTGGGGGGCATGTACTGTAGGATACTTAATTCCCCACAGGTCAATCAACAGCCCGACAACAGTCGATCACCAATAGCCCGACAACAGTCGATCACTGTACTATGGGACACCCAATCCCCCAAAGGTCGACCAATAGCCCGACGACAGTCGATCACAGAGCAAGGTCGACCGCTTGGTCCTCGACAACCAACATCGCGACAATTAACAATCACACGACACACGACATGTCGCCTAGCCATGTCGACACACAGTATGTCCGACATACAGGACGCAATGTCATAGAAGGCAGCTACAAATAAGCAGTTACACATGTTACACATAATTAGCTAACCAACACCATGAATCACGGAGGTAGTTGACTCGGTATCAATACACAATCTGGCAGTTATAACTCCTAGGCAGTCAGTTTCGATAACTGACCGGATTGCCAGGTAACGGTTTATTATTACTGTTTTAAATACACAGAGCATCTAGGAAAAAAGGTACGTTTTTCCCCTAAGAAGAGAGATATTCTTATTTTCAGATAGATATTCTCATTTTTCAGACAACACCCTTGTTGACTTGAGCGTCGGAGTACTTTTGCAGGTACCCAGCCCACCTTGTTCAAAGGAGACAGAAAAAAGGTAACACAGTGAAAGCAGCACAGAGAAACAGCGCAGAGCAAGTTTGTTAGGTTCGTATCTCGTTCTCCACATCCCTACAGAAACATGTACATTTTGAAATTAAAATTTTTCTTGAAGCTCAGATCAAGGGTTACTCAGAAAATTAGGGTTTTCTATGAAGAATATTTATGATTACTTTAATCTAATTAATGAAATCACGATTAGGATTATTTACTTCCAAAAAAGTGGTGTGGTTGCGGTGAAGTTTCTAAAACTGGACCAAAATGGCCAGTTTGATTGGATTGGCTAGTTTATATATAATGCTTTGATTAGTGTTTACTTCTCTGTTAAAAGAGTTGATAATGTCATTGAAGATGCCAACAAGGTCTACCTTCCCTGGTTTGGAGACATTTTCTCTGAATGCATAGTCTAAATCCTTTCATTTATAGGCATTAAATATAGTATTTGGTTATATTTTCTGGGTTCAGATTGCTGTTGAATGCGCTACATATTTGATTCTTTACTATTGTTAAATCAAACATGCAATACTTTACGATTAAAGTATTTAAATTAAAAATAGGGACTGCAGCCAAATTAAAAACATGATAGAATAAACTAAAAATAGTGCAATAATAGCAACTGCATAGGTGGCGATCAAGTACTGATACAATTTAAGGAATCATAACATAAAAAAACACCATTGAAATAAAACCTAAACATTTTTTTCTTTCTCTCCCCATGCAGGTACTGTAGTAAAAATAATAATCAAAACTCAAACCGCAATTTCCTGAGGCGTGTAGATCACTGTCCTTAAGGACTTATCCGCGGTGTATTGCGCAAGCCCCCCAGGATACAACAGGAACTTCTCAGAATTTCTGAGGATCTCAGAACTAGCAAGGAACTCTAAACAGAGTATAAGAATAAACCCAGAATAATTTTAGAAAAGGAAAAGAAGAAAAGAAAAGGAGAGAAGACTGACTTGGGATGGATTTGGAATGGGAAAAAACTCTCTATTTATAGAGTTAGGAAAGAATAAAATCAATAAAAAGCTATTAAATATTTTACCGTTGGAGCACTTAATAAAATGAATATGAACGTTGTTGGCAATTAAAGTTTTGACCGTTGTAATCCAACGTTTTCTTTTGCAATAATCTAATATTATTACAACAATCCCCCACTTATTGCAAAAGAAAAAAGATAAGAAACTTTTATTCTGGGTATCATAGGATGTAATGCATCAGAGGGTATAGCAAGCTATATGAACCAGTCTTAGATTTAGAAACTTAACACACAATGTAGTTGGTATAGCAAGCTATATGAACCAAAGACATTTGACGTGTGTTAGAGGTTTATCAATCACAATATACCCCCACAATCCTTGCTGTTATCGCTGTGTTGCGCTTAATAGGCCATGCGCGTGCCCGGTATTCATGAGTGCTCTAGAGATCATGCCAAGATCTCATACAAGCGGCCCCACTCGACACTCATATAGGTGATTTCATCAAGTGTATGCTGCAAATCATACACCACCCATAAGGGATATGAAAATCATTAAAACTTTGTTTAAGACAAAATTCTATCACCGTATAGAATTTTAATGACAAAGTTTAACCTCTCAATAATGCAGTCTCTAGCACTTTCACACACACAATAGGAATGGACATAATTGATTAAAATCAATTTAGTGCTATCAGAACTAACAAGTGACTTGTTTTTACCCATATGAACCTTATTCATGGGATCTCCAATCACAAAGGTTGGGTTACCATCACTTGTTTGTTTGCTAGTGGCTTAAGTCCCATTCCCCTCGATGTTTCTAATATCATTTGTCTTACCAAGGGTTTTGTCATAGGATCTGTTAGATTCCGTTCTGACTTCACATAGTCAATGGAAATAATTCCACTCTTTAGCAGCTACTTCACCAAATTGTGTCTCAATTGAATATGTCTATTCTTTCCATTGTAATTTTTGTTTTTTAGTTATAGCTATTGCCGATTGACAATCACAGTGTATTGACACAGATGGGGTTGGTTTCATTCCTAGTGGAATGTTTGCTAAGAAGTTTTTCAACCACTCAGCCTCACTACCAGCCATCTCAAGAGCGACAAACTCAGATTCCATTGTTAATCTTGCAATAATTGTTTGTCTGGCCGATCTCCATGTAATCGTACCACCCCCAAGTGTGAATAAATAACCACTAGTGGATTTTGTCTCATCTGAATCAGAGATCCAGTTAGCATCATTGTACCCTTCTAGTACAGCGGGAAATCCACTATATTCAATGGCATAATCCATTGAACCTCTTAAGTATCTCATAAGCCTAGCAAGTGCATCCCAATGTTCCTGATTTGGACATTGAGTGTACCTACTTAGTCTACCTACTGCATAAGCAATATCAGGTCTAGAAAAGCTCATCAAGTGCAGTAAGCTCCCAATTATCTGGGCATACTAAGGCTGAGATAATGATTCTCCTCTATTTTTTTTTTCATTAACTTAGAATTAGCATAATAAGGGGTACTCACTGGTGAGGTCATAAAACCTAAACTTCTTAAGAAGTTTCTCAATATATTATTCTTGGGATAGTAATATACTATCTCCCTTCCTTATGATTCTAATACCTAAAATCACATTGGCTTCACCCATGTCTTTCATTTCAAATTTTGATCCTAGAAACAATTTAGTTCTAGCGACAATTTCATTCTCAATATGAGACTATTCAATCATCGTTCATCGACATCTAAAGTCTCATTCAAAATTCAAAAATACTATATGCTCAATGGGTTCTACTCAAACAATAAATAACAAATAATAAATATCATTCCAAAATAATAGATCATTTATTACTATAACCCATCATTAAAATCAAATTCCCATTTAATTTAAAACCCATTAATTTTCTTTTTGAATCAAATTAATTTCTCTTTTAAATTAATTTGATTTTCAAACAATTACTAAATAATTAATAATAATTTTTCTTCTCTCACTTTACAATTTATTTTCATTAATTAAAACAATAGATTATGAGTTCTCCAGACCCAAACCTGCACCCAAGCCCAACTAGACACTCTGGGTTTGCAGTTCAAGTATTTGAACCAATCACAGTCCTCCGTGCCAGACTCTGGGCCTACAGCCCAATTAAAATTCTTATTATAAATTTTGGAATTAATTTCCAAATCTGTTCCTCAAAGATTTTTACGGTCCAATTAACCCAGCCCAGATCAAGTCAGGCCCATGAAAGATTCCTCGGCCAACCACCGTAACATCCATGCCGCACCGACCAGCACTTCCATTGCCGTCGCTCGTGCAACCACCACCACGGGATAATCCAAAACTTCGAGAACCAGAACTTCAAGGCGAGAATCAAACTCAACAAAGGACCACAAAATGCTACGAACAGAGGTAGAAGAAAGCCCCAAATCACAGCTCGGAATCCTAATCCCCAAACACGAGATCTAAAATTCTCAAAAATGGAACCCAAAACTCGATGTTGTCGCTGTTTTCACCCACATCGCAGCGCCATCAATAATCCCTCCAGGTTGGTTGCTCGCGAGAAAGAGAGAGAAAGAAGTTGGAGTTTTAAACGCTCGTGGAAACACCACCGTTGCAGGACACCCTTGCCGCGACCTCGCCGCCAACGTTGAGTTGCCGCGGTGAAGAAAAAGAACATAAGCCTCGAGCTTCTAGGTTTCGCGTGATGAAGAAAAATGAAAGAACAGGATGATGGCATCTCTGTGGCCCTTCGAAGGAGATAAGGGCTGGACCCTTAATTGGGTCCCATAGGTTCAGGCCCAATTGGAAACAGAACGAGAAAGGAAAGAAAACTCTGGCTTTATGAAACAATTTAGGGTGTTGCTCCCTCCACCTCCACAGCCTTCTCCCTCCACCTCCCCAATTATCTTTAATTCCAATTATATCCTTAAAGTTAAATTTTTTTATTTTTATTATTTTATTATTTTAATATTTTAATATTTAAATATAAACTAATATAAATATACATTATTAAAATACATTAAAAAGATATTCAAAAATAATAAATCAAAATATTAAAATATCTAATAAAATAATAACATAAACATAAAATTAAAACAAAGCTTAAACGGATGACATCCTTCAACGGATGTCAACATCCGTTTAAGGCGAAACGGATTCGTTTTCATTTTACGTTTTAGGGTTAAAGGATTATTGGAAGGATTATTGGAAGGGTTTAGGGTTTAGGGTTTAGGATTATTGGAAGGATTATGACTACGTACCTGGAGAGGAACCACGACAAGCACATTACACCACAAACGCACTGCACCACGTACTGCATCGAAAGCAAGAGGAAGATTGCTTGATAATTCTTTTCACGATCACTGAGCTTTGCAGAAAAATATTTTACTCATACAAGGAACTACGTAGGTTATCAGTGAAATATGTTATAAATGAGTAAAATTAAAAAACAATAATTCTAAAAATAAAATTTTACTGAGGGGCAAAATAGTAAAGGGGAGATGGAGGGAGAAGGTTGTGGTGGTGGAGGGAGCAACACCCAACAATTTATTTGGTCATTGATTAGGGATTTTGAAAGCTCTAATTCCAATTAATCCCTCATTAAAGAATCTCCAAAACCCTAATTTTAATTTTAATTGCAATTAAACGAAACCTTACTGTTACTATATTTCTAAAACACAAACTTTTAATCTCTCTTGATATAGAATTCAATTACGTGAATTCTTATAGCATTTCATTCTGTGATTTATTATAGAATTCTATTATGTAGAATTCAATTACTTAGAATTCAATTGCTTGAATTTCAAATGGATGATAACGCATGGATGATAACGCACAAGAAACAATACAATTTATTTATAATTACATGATCAACCCAAAAATTCATAAATCATTCTACCACACCAAAATATTCAATCATGATATTAAACATTCAATTAAATTAATCACCATTTAAATGCAAAGATAGTTTTTCATAATCATAAGAAGATACTCAAGAAAATGTTCACATTCATCATAAAGTAAAGAAAAGTAAGCTTCCCATACCTTTTTTTACTTTTCACAGTAACGAGATTGAAATATAAGTCCTTAAGATTGTAGTAAAAATAATAATCAAAACTCAAACCGCAATTTCCTGAGGCGTGTAGATCACTGTCCTTAAGGACTTATCCGCGGTGTATTGCGCAAGCCTCCCAGGATACAACAGGAACTTCTCAGAATTTATGAGGATCTCAGAACTAGCAAGGAACTCTAAACAGAGTATAAGAATAAACCCAGAATAATTTTAGAAAAGGAAAAGAAGAAAAGAAAAGGAGAGAAGACTGACTTGGGATGGATTTGGAATGGGGAAAAACTCTCTATTTAAAGAGTTAGGAAAGAATAAAATCAATAAAAAGCCATTAAATATTTTACCGTTGGAACACTTAATAAAATGAATATGAACGTTGTTGGCAATTAAAGTTTTGACCGTTATAATCCAACGTTTTCTTTTGCAATAATCTAACATTATTACAACAGGTACAGGTCCTGTGAGGATGTTTCCAATTAAATGTATAAATTACATTAGAATAAACTATTATTATCGAGCCAATTAACAAGGCTAAGGTCACTTCCTCCGAAAGCAAAACGCAAAGAAAGATAATGCATTATGTACTCATACAAAAGTAGAAGTTTTCCAACTCCTCGCCAGTTTCGTACCATCTAACATCAGAGCAACCATAGGCTTTTCAAACCATTCGTTCCAGCACTTAAAACTGACATTTCATGTTCAATCACTTAAGAAAATATAACCAAAAGCACATGAGATCATTTCTGGTCTGCACAGTTTATATGACGTCTTTGACAGCAAGCACACCAAGTCCCACAACCACACCAATTTGATGGAAATAAAGAATCCTAATCATAATTTCGTTAATTCGGTTGAAGTAACTGTAAAGATTAAAGTAAAAAACCCATTTCATTAATTCGATTGAAGTACAAAGCATAAAAGATTGAAATAAAGATCCGCAAAGATTGAAATAAGGAACTCTAATCACGATTTCCTTCATTTCGATTGAAGTAAATAACCCTTTAAAATCCTAATTTGAGTTTAGTTAAAACAAATTAACTTTCAATTTCAGAAAAACATATAAAAGATTTACACACGTCATCACATATAGCACACTTTAACCAGATCATACAAAAATTAAGTTGGTACTTGATAACTAAATCTAACCGTTTATTGATTAAAATGAAGCAAAAGTGAAACTAAAACAAAAAAACGCATGATAGTTTACGGACAAAAAATATAATTAACCCAAAAATATTAATTTTAACACAAGAAAATAAAACATTTATAAAATTTCAACGAATAATTGTTTAAAAATATTCATAAATTACAATTTAAAAAACAGTATATTTTTTATGATTTCTTTTTACAAATTTCTTCTATTATATCAACAAAATTGCAGTTACTTTGTATCAGAAAAAAAAAGTGTAAATATATATTTTTTCTTAATATAAATATGAAAATAACATAATCAGACAAAACTGTATTAAAAATGAATAAATCATACATGAACATCAGTAGTAATACGTTAAAAAGAATAAACTAGACTTATCTAAAATCAGTTTCAAGTTAATATATTTTATAAATAAACAATTTAAAGATTTATTTAATTTTAATTACTTTTAAGATTAAATTATTGGTAAGATTTTTGGCAAATAACCATTAACTCATTAAATTATATGATGATCTTAGAATTTATTTAAATATTATTTAATTTTTCTAAAAATAGAGACAACAAACACAAAATTAAAATATTAGAAGGGATCAATTTAAGAGAGTGATTTGCCAAACTTCAATGATCAACAATCAATCTCGTTCTAAGTACTTATTATGACTTAAACTACAAATAGAACATATCTTATTTAAAGTATATATTGTTAGCAAAAACACCAAAATGGTGTAAACTTTTTTTTCAAAATTATCGAAATAGAATGATTTCAAAAAAAATTATAAAAATAAACAAGTTTTGTTAATTTGATACTATGTTATTGTGAAGAAAATCATATCAGTTTGACCCAATTCAATATAATGATATAAATTAAGTCAAAATTCTTATCAAATTGACATATTATATTTTTTTTTTAAATTTGATAATATTTTTTCAGTTGGTACATTTTAGCAATGTGTACTGAGTTTTAGTAAACAATAATATCCTTATATATTATGGATTATAAGTTTTAAAGTCAAGGGTATTTGAATAATTTTCATTCTTAAAACTAAAAAAAACAAAAAACCTTCAAACCCTTACCCACCTCTCTCATTTCTCTTAACCCTTTCTTTTTCATCTCTTACTCCAATATACATTTTCTCCGTCATCCCTATTATAGCTCCAAGGGAAAAAATTAAAAATACTAATTAAAAGAGTTATAAAAAGATTTATAAGTTAGAAGTTAATTAAAAGCAACCCGCAACAATCGAATCTAAGAAAAAGATGAAAACAACTAAAATAAAAAGAATTCGAAAAACAATGAAAAATTTCGTTCCAATTTAATTGAATCTAGTACAAAAAAGATGGTACAAAAAGAATACATGGATTTGGAACTATATTTCGTTTCAAATTGCCAGTATGTTAGTTATTTTTAAGTATTTTTTATGATATTTTGCCTCAACCTATCCATGAATATAAGAAATAGCGAGAATTCTTGATTTCTCTTAATATCTCTCTCAATTCGAAAATCCAAGACTTGAATTGATGTCCTTTTATCGAATCCTCCTAATTGCATTGATTTTCCGAAAGATTGCACTTCAATTAGAATTATGTGGGTGAGAGAGAGTATGGAGATGAGAGAGAAACAAATTGGATAAGTGAGAAATGTGGATTAGGATTAGACGAGTAAGTTAAAATAATCGACATATACAATGATACCTTTTCTCCTTCATCCCTACTATATGTCGATTACTTTAACTTACTTTTCTTTTTTTATCCTCTTGATTGCATTGCCAAACTATACCCAACTACAAAAATGGACATTATAAAGCTAGTTGAAGTCAGCTTGGTCACCTCTATCATCTTATCACCAGGACTTGTGATTCAGCTTGACAACTTCGTTAATCCTATGCTACCTCTACAATTTATGAAACTTTATTGTCCTTTTGAGTAAATATAAGAAATTTTAGACATTGGATAAGTTTAAATTAATTATATAAATAAATATAAATATTATTTTATAAATATTTTTTGTACGATTAAATTATAAAATTTACTTTTTAAAATGAAATCATAACTTATTCTAATTAAGTTTAATAACTTATCGTATTATATATGGTTAGATTATTGTCAAACCATCAACAGATATTTAATTGTAGAATATATTAAAAAAATTATATCAACTATATATAGGTTCAAATTATAATTATATAATATATAATTAAATGAAAACCACACTTTAAAAATTTATTTTATGAAATTAAAATTGATCACTATGTAAAGGTAGTCATTAGTCAATGTTTATCTCTTCCAAATTGCACACTTGTCTGAAACTGGAACGGTGCTATTGTGGAATACTTCACATCAGATTGTACAATTTTAATTTGTTATTATCAGAATTGGGCTTAATTTTTCTTGATCCTCAAAAAAGCAATTCGTCATACACATTACTTCCCAATGAATAGCTTACTTCTGTATTATTCAATAATCTCATTCGCTAGAATGTTCAAGCAATGAGCTGCAGGATATTTTTTATAGTATATCGTTCAATTACAATTCATACTCAAAAATTATGTGATCACTCAAAAAATGTAGAGAAAACAACAAAAGCTCCTAATAATTTTGAAGTACACAGATTTGGTTCTCGGAATATAATATACATGCCTCCAAATAATGCGATTGTGTTGTCAAAACCAAGTACCAGAATGCAAGTTATAAAAGAGGATCTAGTTTGAAATCGGTTAGGACTACCTCTAGCTTTAGATCACTAAACATGGATCTGATAGGTTCCCATAATGCAGCCCTCTCTTCATCGCATACTACCACTCTTAAGCTCTCAAGGTCCTTCACTGAGTATGGCAATTCAGACAATCTGTTGCAACCTCTGCAATTCAACCTTTCTAAACTACCCAGCTCCCCTATGTTTTCTGGTAACATCCTAAGACTTACACAGTCAGAAATGTCAAGAAAGTTCAGTTTATGAAGGCTTGTGATGCTGTCTGGCAACTCTTCTAATTTCGTACAAGAAGTAAGCCTCAATGATTCCAAATTCACCAACTTTCCAATTCCTGTAGGAAGTTTTGAAAGTTTATGGCAGTTTGTGATGCTTAGCTTCTTTAGGGAAACAGTATCGGAGAGTCCAGCCGGCAATTCCTCCATATCACAGTAATCAATGTTCATCTCCTTCAAATTTGGAAGCACATCAGAAACTTTGATGGTGCTGTTTTTGAAGGCTTCGTTCACATTGCACATAAAGAAAGAGAACTTGTGCAGATTCTTCAGTGGCACTCCAGTCTTGCTAAGGAAAGGAATTGAAACCTTCTCTAACCTGATTCTTTTGAGATCAGAAAGATAATCAAGCAGCTCTAAATTCTCCAACTCAGCACGATTGACGTCATAATTCGTTATTGTCAGGACTTTTAATTTATTCATTTTCTTCATGAACGGTGGTAGAGAGCGCTTTTTTTCTCTAAGGTTCATCACTAGAACCTTGACCTCATTTGGCTGCAAGTTGCACCACTCTGAAGTGAATTCTTCATCTGCAAAATCAGACTCAATAATTAGTGTTTGAGAACTCTGTCAGCATGTGTGCATACCATATGTGCACCGAGATAGAAAGATGAACATACCAGTTGATATGGATAATGAGTGGGCTGCAATGTGATACTCATTCTGTGTAGTCCACCATTTGGGGATATTGTTCCCTCTGAGGTCAATTATTAGCCTATGCTTCTTCTCAGTCGGCAAATTTCTTGTTTGATGGATGGCTAGGTCCCGAAGAAGACCATGCTGCGTAACATAGTGGTAATTGTAGTCAACTGTTCCACTCGTAGTATTCCTGATCAATGAAAATAAATCAATCGCTCATTAGTCAATGCACAGTAAACAGCACAAACAATATTCTCTTCATCTAGCAGAAGTAAATTTTGTAACAGTTATAGGAGAAAGCGCCAATAGGATAATGGTTTCTATCTAGAGAATAACTCAAATATCAAATCTTTTTCAAGATGACTTGGAATGACTTTGTATGGTTTAATGCATGGATGCTCTCCAATGAGAAGCAGTAATTCGCCATACCTTGTGACAACAAGATCAGCCACGTTCCTTTTGACGAGGTCATGGATATTCTCCATTGCAATGTCATCGTCTTCATCACGCTGTTCTGCATAAATATCAACAAGTGCTGCTGCGGGTATCTTCTGTGCTTCAGGAAATAAGCTCAGGTCCATAAAACTCTCAGCAAGCTTAGCATCCAAGTCATCAAAGCTTTTTTGGAGGCAAGTAAGAAGCCCATCGCTACTAGAACTATAATAAAGAACAGAGTGACCCCTCGACAATATCCTCGCCCTGTTGTGCCAAACCACTGGTTCTTCAAGACTTAAAGATTTTCCAGTTACTATAAGTGCCAAGGGAGAACCACTGCACCCTTTTGCTATCTGCAATTTATTTGATATGTTCAATGAAATCAGAGATTGCTACTAAAACATTTAGCATTATTTTGCTATTACCATTACTGGAAGGTGAAAACTTTTTAGACAAGCATTCCGTAGTTATGATTTTACACACCACATTTGCAATACTATAATTGAGCAATAGAGAGTATACCTTCTGCACAATAGTATCGGGAATATTAGAGCTGGTCTGGTCCAGGGATGCAGAGTGGCGAAATAAGTGTAAAGCATCAGCTTCATTCAGTGATTTCAACAAGTATGGCTGCCCAAATCCTTTAATTGTGAATCTTGATGTCACTAAAATCTTGTAGTTTGGGATCTGAAACACGAATTTCTCAACTACGGATGCTGACTCTGGCAAAACACCGTCCAGGACCAATAATATGGGTTTTTTTCCAATCTGTTTTAGCAAATTTTCCAATCGATAAACTGCACCCTCATCACTTTGAAACTGTGGCTTCTCGTAACCATTGTGTTCAAACAGTCTCTCCACTATGGTGCTCAACTTGGGCGATTCCACTAAGGAGATGAAGAATATGTTGTCCTTGAATTTACCTAAACAAATTTCAACATGTTTAGAGCTCTGGATATTCATTCTAAAGTTACTATTCCTCACACAAGTTTACAAAACAAGTGAAAATATGACCTTCACAGAAAATAAAATCTAGCTTCTTAGGCCAATTATTTTGGACATCATCAAGAACATATAAAGTACTTTCATTTCTCAACTACTTAAATCATTTTATTCTCTCCACATTCACACAGATATTCCCCTAATGGATTAAGTGTTCTTGTATTTTCATCAAGTTCAATGTTTCTGCCTCAAAATGGGTAAAAGGTCCCTTTGATAAAACTGTAACGGCTTTCCAAATACAGCCTAAAACCCATTTGTTGCATTCTGATATCAAAACATTCACTTGTAGTTAATAGCTTGCGTACTATGACTAAAAGTGTCAACCTCACTAGATTCGGTAGCAATAGTATCCAGTAACTAGTAATGAAGTTAAATAACCACCTAATGGTTTGAGATCAATAGGACCAAAAAGACCCTCAAACAACTTTTCAAACAATACGAATGCGAGAAGTGAAAGATGATCAGATAGACACATTCATACCATTAACTTCCTCATCAGAACAAAACTTCTTGGCCAACGTTGACTTTCCCGAACCTCCTGCTCCAGTTACCGTGAGCACCGACCCCTCATGATGATTCTCCAGCAACTTGAACTTCAACGCCCCCAAATGAACATCCAGCCCAACAGTGAAAGCTGGGGGTTCAGGTGGAGAGCACAAGCCTGCAATCCTTCTCGGAACACTCTCCACAAGCTTCTTCAGCAGCTGCTGGTTCTCCAATACAATGACATTTATATTTCCTTGCATATCCAATTGAAAGTACCGAGTAATAGAATCGATCACGTCTTGAAGTTTCTCTTGGGAACTGGCCTTATAACAGCAATTCCACCAATCAACTTTGGAGCACTCAATAACAAGCTCCTTCCCCTTCTCCATCTCATCGATCAGCTTCTGCGTTTCTGTAGCTGGTTTATCCAATCGCTTGTTAAGACCATCTATCTCCCTAGCCATCGGTTCTACTTTTTTGAGGATAGAATGCAAATTTTCCAGGGTGGCTCTGAACTTCACTGCCCTGTCTTTCATTGCAATAACAGTGCTCAGCAGTTCATCAAGCACTTGTCCAATAACAGCATCCAGAACCATAGCCATGACTACTGCACACAGAAACTAATTAACTAAAAACACCCAAAACCAGAAACTTTGATCTAAGTTCTAACACTGGTATGTAAACCAAACAAACTCAATGATAAGGTACCGGAATTAAGAAAATAGAAAAAGTGTGGTGAAATAACAAAGAATGCCAACAATAATGCTCCGAAGAATTTTTACTTTTTTTTCTCTTTCCTTCTAAGATGCTGTTTCGTTGAAGAACCAGGTACCAGATATTTTTGTTCACATCAAAATTCTGCCCTTTCCCTCCAAACCGTGTTTCGTGTTAAGCAGAAGTTTCCTACAAAGCTTTTAGTTGACATGACTTTGGGATGAGTGAGATCAACTGGCTATGACTTAGCAAGTTGAGGTTCACGCACTCTTTAATGTTCACATGGACATACAGTAAGAAATTGTCTAAATAATCGTGCTTATTATAAATAAATAATTAGAGAAACAATACTGATATTTACACACAAAATTTTTATATTTATTTGAAACTATTTTTAAATTTTTTTTATTCATTTTTTCCTTGAAAAAATGTAAAATTTTATCTTTTATGATTATTTTATAGTATATTTTCTGTAAAATAAATATAAAAATACGTCACATTATCATTATTATTTAAAAAAATGGTAGTATTCTTGAGCTAAAATTTGCATAACATTGAAGACAATTTAACACTAGCAAAGATTTTTAGAATAAATTTAAAAAAAAAATGTAAAAATTAATATAAAATTTGACATTATAACAAATAAAAGAAATTATTTAATTAATAGAAATTAAAAATTGTCAAAATATTTTTAATTATTAAAATAATATGAAATTATAATTATTAATATTATATTTATGGATAAAAATATTTATAAAAAGAAAAAATTAAAAATTGATTATTATAATTAATTTTAAAAATTTAAGAAAATTATAATTTAATAAAATGAAAAAAAAAATTAATATAATTATTTTTTAATATAATTTATTATTAAGTGGAAGGCTGGTACAAGCAACAACATTACCCTTCGTTGCCATTATATGTTCTTTTGGTCTAATACTCCTCCTTTCATAACTTTCCCACAATAATTACAAACACTGGTATTTAAATTTGATTCATCCATCGGGTGACAATGTTTCCAACCCGAGTCACTTTTATGAGATGTTCTTGGACTATCTGATCATTAGCCATTATTGTTGTTGGAAAATAAGTATATTTTTTTTGCAAAATAATTATAGTGAAAGTAGAGAACTAGAAAAAAGAATAACAAAATTGAAAAAGAAAAGGCAAAAGGGTGGCTGGTGGCAGTCACAGTAGTGGTTGTTGGTGGGCAAAGGCAAAAGGGAGAGGAGAAATTGTTTTAGATTAAATAAAATTTCACTGCAGCTGCTTGTGGATGCAGTAACGTAGGATAAAAGGAGTTTTGTATATTATGTTAGATTAAATAATTTTTTAGTAGGTTTGGACCAAATTTTTACCTTATTTTAATAACATTCATATAAAACTATGAATGCAATTAGGTTTTTTAGGCTAGTTATTACTTTTTTCTCGCACGTTTCTCTTTCATCTGCTGTTCTTTTTCTTCAAGCCTCAACTATCTATTTCTTCTCTTTCCTTTTGTTAAGTTATTTTTTATTTCCATTTCCTTCTTTATTTGAACTTTGTATCTCATTTTTGTGTGTGTGAATATATAGAGGCAAATTTATGTACTAGGCTACGCCAGCGTATTGTTATTGTTAAAAAATCACAAATAAAACATATACGGAACCGACACGAATCGAATACGGATGCGCCTGTGAAACATTATTACAGTATTTTTATATAATATTTCAAACGTTATATTACCTCCACACGTTTAATACGTATATCCATTTATTAAGAGCAATAGAAAGAAAAATAAAGGTATTAATTAGTGTGTCCTACTTTTTACCAAAACAAATGAAAGTTACTTCTTAAGTGGTCCTATTTTATACATATTATTACTCGCTTTTTTTCTTTTCAATTTAACCATTTTAATATATTATTCTTTCAATTAAGCATCCTTTTCTTGAATAGGTCTCACAAAAACATCACATGTTTATTGGTCAATAATATATTTATTAAGTCAAAAAATAAATAAAATGTAAAATCTAAGAGAAGAATATGTTTATATTTGGTTAACAATATATTTATTAAAGTTTTTTTTTTTCATCTTAGATGTTTTTGGCATATATTGTTGGTCCTTCAAACTTCTTTCATCCTTTTAGTATTAGCTGAACCTCCTACATTTTAACATTTTATGGTAATGCTAGTAAGAAGGAAGGTTAAACTTAAATTAAAATAACATTTATAGGAGTGACTTACATTGACCTTTATTTGAGTGGATCTTTATTATGGGTCTATTGACCCAATGATCATTTTACCTCTGAAAGCTATTTTTGGCTAAGAGGAGATTCACTGGGGAGACACAAAACACCTATTAGAAAGTGGTTTTTAAGCCTAACTAAATTGACCATGTGGGACTTCCAACAACACCAATAACATATGAGTTCAACCATATAAAGGATTCACATCACTCTTTATCTAAAATCTTAAGACAATAAGTTAAGGATATTTTATTTTTATATAGTGCCCTACTATTTCATTTATATCCAATATGGGACTTAGATTCACACTTGAATTCCCAACAAGATGTCTAATTCACATTTACTTAATTCATTCTCTTAATGTCAAATTATCTCTATTATTAAAATAGAAATTTATTTATATTATTATTATTGATCATAATACTTAATTTATTTATATGTATCTAATATATATATATATATATATATATATATATATATATATATATATATATATTTCCTGTTTTTCTCTACATATGAAGAAAAAAAGTTTAAAGAAAATATGACATTCCATTTTATTTTCTTTTTTCCACTTTCATTTTAAACCAGTGTTCCCGTGATTATGTCCTTGGAAACAAACAGGGCTAAAATAAAACCCAAAGGATATATAAATATGTGACTTATTTTAGTAATTAATATATAATGAAAGAAAAATTCAACAAACAAAACTGTTTTTTAATAAGGATCGCGATATGTTGATAACGCAAATTTGACAACATTTTGGCAACGACACATGTCAGTGTTGTATTGGGCCATTTTGAAATTTTTTTTAAAGAAATCTGATTTGAAAAAGGGATCAGGGTTTTAGATTTCATTATTCCGAAAGTACCTTTCTTCGTTCAACACTATCTCCTCTCTCAATTTTAGGGTTTTCAGTTTCATTTGAACTTCTCTCTCCATTTTGTGCATTTCTCTCTCGACGTTCAGCAATCTCTCTCGACGCTCGGCAATCTCCGTCGTCGCTGGCCTCGTTCGAAGTCTCTCTTTTTTTGTCGAGTTCGTGATTTCGACGACCGATCTCCGTCGTTGGTTTGTTCAAAGTGTCTCCTTCGATGTTGATTGTGTCGAAGTTCTGAGCTTTTTTTGTGCAATGGGTTCGTCCGCTGACATAGGTTCTTCGAACAAGGTATGCACTTTTTTCCTTTTTCGTATTCGTATTTTGGGGTTGAGCTTTTGCTTTTGGCTTTTGGTGATCATTTTGGTGGTTTTTGTTGGTTATTTGTAACCAATTTTTTTTTTTTGTAGTTGTTTGTTCGCATTCATTGAAAACCAAGTGCTTTGTTACTTTGAATGAAATTTTGAGTGAGTTTGTAGAACTCCGTACACAGTCCCAAACTTGACTGATTTATGTAATTTGTGATTAGTGCAATATTGGTATATGTTAAAGTATGGATAGTTGTAAATGTATCAGAAGAATTTTATTGAATGTTAATAAAGATATTGGTTAATTGATTGTTATATTCATTTCAATTGTCCTTTTGTAGTATTATTTAAGATTCATCCTTTGTGATTGTTATAACAAATGTCCAGTTCTGTCACCCCTATGTGAAGGGAAGACCCACTAAGGGTGTTTATAGGTTGACAAGTGAGGTCCTGCACCATTGACATAGGACAGATGCACTTGTAATCGATTACTGGGACCCTGTAATCGCTTACCAGGGAAAAAAATCCTCTTTTGTACTGAAAGTTGACAAGAACTACCCAAGCCTGGCTTAAGCACTCCTTAAGGTTATTTTGGAGTCCTTTTGACTGTGTTTTGAAGGTTTTATGGATGGATCATTATTGGAATACTTCAAGTTGGAATACTTCAATATTAAACAAATAAAAAAGGAATACTGAAGGGTATTGAGTAATGAAAAATTATAACAATATTAAAAACCACATACATTAATAGGAAAACGTAACAGCAGTTCATCAAACCACAAGTTTTGAAATTAAAAAGTACATAACGGTATTAGAAAACGTACATAACAGTTCATCATACATTGGTGCACTAAACACCACTCATGACCGTTAAACTCACTCACCCATCTAAAATAACAAACATGAAACAATAACTTGAAATGAAACTCATTTAGGAAGCTTAAAAAAACGCTGTTTTTTGAAAATTAATTGCACCTAGTGCAGTTGTTCAAAAAATAGGAGTTAACAGTCATTCGAAAGCTCTTTGAGTCTAAATGCCAACAAAACAAGAACCAACTTGTTCGAAGTTCTATGGAGAAAGTTAAGAGCAAAACAAGCAGCAAAGGTCAGAAAAATAGAGTTGGGGAGTGTTGTTCATCCAGCTGGGGAGTATAGTTGAAGTTTCTGTACAAATGACCATTTTTCCTCTAGTAATCGATTACCAGGGCAGAAATTGGCTAGAAATGCTTATGGAGCACATCTAACTTACATGAAAGCACCTAAATGACATTTTTTTCTCAACAATTCAATGACCTAACATGTTTATTGGTGCACTAAAGACCACTCATGACCATTAAACTCACTCACCCATCTAAAATAGCAAACATGAAACAATAACTTAAAAGTAAACTCATTTAGAAAGCTTAGAAAAACTTTTTTTTTTGTGAAATTAACTGCACCTAGTAGAGTGGTCTAAAAATTATGAGTTAGTAGTCATTTGAAAGCTCTTTGAGTCTAGATTCCAACAAAACAAGAATCAACTTATTTGGAGTTTAGTGAAGAAAGTTAAGAACAAAACAAGTAGCAAATGTCAGAAAAACAGAGTTGGGGAGTGTTGTTCATCCAGGTGGGGAGTATAGTTAAAGTTTCTGTACAAATGACCATTTTTTCTCTGGTAATCGATTACAAGACTCCTATAATCGATTACCAGGGAGAAAATTGGCCATAAATGCTTATGGAGCTCATCTAACTTACGTGAAAGCACCTAAATGACATTTTTTCTCAACAATTCAATGACCTAACATGTTCCTGCACACGCACACACTGGACACATGCACTTGTAATCGCTTACAGAGAGGTTGTAATCGATTACCAGGTTAAAATTGCAGTTTTGTACTGAAAGTTGATTTGCGCTACCCAAATGTGCCAACTGCGCTCCCCATGATTGTTTTTTGTTTGTTATGAGTGTCTTTGTAAGATATTGTCAATGGAGGACCCTTGTTGGTCATGGTTGATGGTTTCCACAACTTGTAGTGTGAAGTTTGGTAAGTCTTCTGTGTAGGGAAGACCCATCCTGGGTGGTCTTAGCAACGCAGGTAAGGTCCTACACCATACACACTGGAGACATGCACTTGTAATCGCTTACAGAAAGGCTGTAATCGATTATTAGGTTAAATTTGCAGTTTTGTACTGAAAGTTTATCTGTGCTACCCAGGTGTGGCAACTGCACTCCCCATGATTGTTTTTTTGTTTGTTATGAGTGTGTTTTTAAGATTTTATGAATGAAGGACCCTTGTTGGTCATAGTTGATGGTTTCCACAACTTGTAATGTGAAGTTTGGTAATGAATCAATGGTGTGTGCGAAAAAGCCCAAACCTCGGTGACACCAATCTCGACGGTGTATGCGAAAAAGCCCAAACCTTGGGAGAAATACCGCCAACCACAATGGGAGACAAAAGCCAAAGACTTACACAACCACGGAAATGCCGCCAACGACAATGCACGCCAAAATCAACAAAATTCCAGAATGAGGGATATACACTGCCAACGAGCCCACGATCACACCATCAAAAAAAGGGAAATGGGTAAAGAGGGAGACGAAATCCTCGACAATGACCAAATGACCTAAGAAACGAAGTAAGAAGAGTCGAACTCAAACTCAAAGGGGAGAGAGAAACAACATTTCAATGGTGGACAGAGAATGAAGAAAAGCAAGGAATGAAGAAGACCGAAACGGTGGAGAGAGATAGATGTTTCAATGGTGGAGAGAGATGAAAGCTTCAATGGTGGAGAGAGAGTTGAGAAAACCAAGTTACGAAAAAGAATGAATCTGAAAAAAAAAACCGCCAAAAAGAGTTTCTATCCAAATTCTTTTTAAAATTGTCCTTCTAAACAAATTTTACTTTTTTAAAAAATCCTTTTAAAACCAACCAATGAAACAATGTCACGTGAAGTTGTCAAAATGTTGACAAAATATATTATTAAAGAAACGTTTTCCTTTTAATAAATGCATATCAAATAAGTATTCGTATTTTATGTATTTCCTTTGAATTCAGCATTTTGGTCACAGAATCAAAGTACGTACGTCGGAACCCCCTCAACCATGCATGTGTTTAGGATCTGTCATCATGTTTTGTTCTCTTTATTTTTCAAATTTCTAGAAAACATGCCCTTAAGCAAATAATTTATACCAGAAAGTTGGTCTTAATACTTTTTATATAAAGAATCTTTATATTTAAAATTTTTCATTTATATTTTATCCCATTTAAACCATTATGAAGACAAAGTTTTAGTATCATTGATGAATTTTTTTATAAAAGACTTATTAAAAAAATATAACACTAATAATTAATATTATCTCTAATTTAACATTTTAAGATAATAAATTTATGTGTTTTTTTTTAATTTTTTATTTTTTTATGTCTAAGTAGTAGTGTCGTTAACATGGGTTGAAACCCGTGAGCCAACTTGGCTCATCACGAGTTTGAGCCGGGTTGGGTTGGAAAAAAATGCAAAAATTTTGATGCGAGCTAATTTTGACCCGGCTCACTAAGAACCCGGCTCACACGAGTTAAACTCGTGGTGGGTCGGGTTGGCTCACCAACCCACCTATTTTTTTTAATGAAATTAAATTAATTAAATTAATTATTCAAATTCTATTTTTTTTATTAAAATCAAATTAATTAAATTAATTATTCAAAATGCACAAATAAAACCCTAAGAGCATAATACTGTGGATTTATCCATTCAAGATTCTAATTTTATAGATGGATAATATTATAAATTGGATAATTCAGGAATATATCATTTGTTTTATGTTGTTTTTAAACATATCTACAAGTATAACAGTTTTATCTTGTGCTATATATTTTTGTTAACGGCTATATGTAGTTTCTTGATCAAACGATTGTGTATGTCACATTAAACTAAATTGGCAAAATTTTATCCTTGATAGCTTAGAATATATATAATAATATATTTCTTTTGTTTCATTTTTTTTATATCAATTGGTCCAATTATTAATGTTTCAATTTGATCGACCAAAGTAACATGTTATAAAAATCTGAGAAGAAGATGGTGAAAAAAAATGTGGGTCGGGTTGGGTTGGGTCTGATTACCCGTTTTGACAACTCTACTGAGCAGTGTGAAACTTAAATTTATAATAAAATTTCCCACAATGACAAAAAGTGAACACAAATAATGTATGGCCTTCTATTTTATTTATGTATTTATGTTGTAGGAACTTAAATACGTTAAATAAGTGAATAAGATATAAATAGAAAGAATACGAATTTATTGACTCCTAAAATTTTGAATTTAAAATAGTTTTAATTTTTCATATAAATTTACGAAATAACCTAAGTTCTAGAATATTCTGCTATTCCTAAACTCACCATAGAAAGAAGGACAAAAGAAACATATGCATTCCTCGTCCTCACTGTCACTCAATAGTGAAAAAGCTAATTAATTATCTTCCATTCTACCCACCCTCGTTAGGCTGTCGTTTTCACCGCAAATGACGCTTTCCATGTGTTTTTCTTATTGTACTACCGAATTCCTACACCTCATGTGCTACTACATGCTCTATTTAATATACAACTTTTCTTTATCCTCACTATTTTTTTTTCCTCTTTTCTTCTTCATTCTTTCACATATTTATAATATGAAAACCAGAAGGATATTTTTACATACATAAATCTTTTATATTTATGTAATATTATATATTTTTATTTTATTTTGTTTTCTTTAAAAATATATAAAAATTTAATTTTTATGATATTTTATTAATGCAATATATGTTAAATGAATATAAATATATGTCACCTTATTATTACTTTATGAAAATACAAAGAAAAATTCTAAAATAAATGAAAAAAAATTGCTTAATTGTTTACCAAGAAAAAAAGTATAGTACGATTTACTAAAAAATAGTATGATAAAATTTTCTTTTTCTTTTATTTTTATCAAATATTTTAATTTTCACCAAGTTATACCTTTCTTTTTCTATTTTTTTTATTTCTTTTCTTTTTACCATACACATATCCTACGAGCATCAAGCGTAAGAATTCATTGACACAAATATTTTATCTTAATAACTAATATTAAGTTTGAGTCGTTAATACTTTAAGTCTCGAGAAAAAGAATTACTACTTAGGCTTGTGATAGTCATCATGTTATAATATTGATTTTAGCAACACTATTAACATAATAGAAAAGATAGGTAAAGTTATATATACTTATATATCATATTAATTATTTTCATTTATCTTTTTTTTCTTATTTTCATGTCGTGTAGTACTCTAAAATTGAAAGAGTCAACTTTTGATTGACTGTTCCCCTCTAAGGCATACTAAAACTTCTTAATACGCGTGGTTTGATGTTTGAATTTCTTAATTATGTTATGCGATTCTAGCCTTAAGGAGAGGAGATACTACATTACTCTAAAAATAGACGAATCCAGTGAGAGGAATACCTCCTGATTGATTATAAAATAATAATTTTATCAACAAATTCTTCTAACTTGAAAATTGGTCTGACAAAAGATATTATAACCTCTACAAAATAATGAATGTTCGTATTGAGAAATATTCACCTTTAAAGGTATATTATATTATAATTTTAAAAAGCTATAAGAGTTTGTAGAAATATAATTATTTTTAAGATCTTCTGAAGAGGAATTTCCATAATTAAAGTTTGTAGCTTAAGTTTTAATGAATCTATAGAATTTGAAAGTACATCGTTAACTTTTAAAAATTAACGATAACAGACATAAATAATAATAATTAATTGTAAGATCTGGATCAATAAAAATAAAACCAACAGTTTGTTTTCAATACTTTACTGTAAGATTACAAATTAAAATGTATTCATTTCTCAAAGATAAAACTAGAGCCGTCAATTTTGGTCCATTCTAAAGGGCTGGGTTATGATTCACATGAATTTGGATAAAAAAAATCCCACAAGGTTAAAAAGCTGAAAAATTTTAAATGGTAAAAGAAATCTATAAAAGTCATTTGAATGAGTTTATCATGGATTTTTCTTTTAAATATGAAAAAAATATTAACTTTTAAAATATATTATTAGATTTTTAGTTTATAGCAATCCATCTTAACTTTTAATTTAAATATGTTTGTTTCAAACTTCAGTTAGATTGTCTCATGTCGACCTTCAATTTTAACAGGATTAACTAATCTCGACCTTCGACCCACGATCATGATCTAATTGAGTTTTTCTCAACCTTTAACTAAGAATGAGATCAAATTTAGATAACGATAAACTCCATCGAATTCGGCCAAATTTTGGTTGGATTTGACTTAATAGAATTCAATTGAATTTTTGTCTAAGTCAACTCGGCCAAATTCCTGTTGTGGCTAACTTAGTTGAATTTTTCCAAATTTTTATTAAATTTTTGCCAGGACTAATTAGACAATCTTGGTTAGACCTACCCATATAGACTATTAGTTTAGACCAACTCGTCTCAATAATTGTTAAGAATTATTTTTCATCATTATTTATTATCTATTAATCTAATTCATTAGGTTAAGGGGAAAACATGTAAGAAGAAATATTAGGGTACTTATAGCAACTCATATTCACTTAATAGTATTATTAATTTAAATAATTTTATATTAGTGTTATTTTGCAAATAAATGTGCATGAGATTAAAAATATATAAGTAAAATGCGTAAATGAAATGGGTTAAAGAGCATTGATAAGCACCTCCACAAAGGAAGACACTTATTTAAGTTATAAAATGTATTTTAAACATATATGCCTGAATTTTAGTCTTAATTTTTTTTTTCTTTACATACATTACTTAAAAATAATATGATGAAAAAATAATTACAAAATTTATATAACGAAAAATATAAGTACGAACACAATCTAACCAACGAAACAAACCCACATTCAAACAATGGACTGAACGACAACAACGAACTCCCCTACCAAGGCAAGAAACCCATAACAAAACAATGGAGCCATAATGCGAGCAGGGAAACAGAAGACATACTCAAACAAGTGAAGCTACAAGGCATCACTGCTAGGTTTTTTACAATGAAAGTTCACCCTGTACCAAATGCATTTCAAATGTTCGAAACTACGCTGGAAAAAATAACTCCCCCGTCAATAATAAAAAAATAATTGAAAATTAATTTTAAAACAATCAATAGACTGTGTCGTAAAAAATATGGGTTAAAATATGATTTTTATTTTTTTTACATTGCACTTAAACCCATCTGTCCCTTTTATTTTTTGGATGAGCAAACCCCTCTGGAGACATATGAACTTCACATGGAACAATTATGAACTACGATAAATGCAACTATCAAATAACTCAAAGAAATAAAAAAAATAGCCTTGATCGGTGAGAGTATGGTACCCTTTCACAAGGAATTAGTCTTCCTCTTTATTGGCGTATGGGTCAGTAGGTGAAGTGTAAAAGCAATTCAACAATTTGCATATCTACTATACACAAAAATCACTTTATTTTTAAGCCGCAGTTTGAAAATTAAAGAACTTCAACTACAAAAAAACTCTCTTTAAATATCAAAATATATCATTCGCTAAACCCGGAACAATCATTTAATTGAAATGGTGAGAATGCTACATCTGCAACTGAAAAGCAAAACAAAATTGATATGATCAGTGGCGAAATTTCAGGAGGCCATTGGTCAAAAAAATGCTAGTGGTGCCCAAATAAAGCTCGTTTCACTTTAATAATGATGTATGTTTTTCTGTCAGAATTAAGAATTGTATATTATAATTTACATATATAAAATTCGCACAGTATAGCTTTAGCCTGAAGGAACTTCAACTTATGGAACCGCGTTAACACCGCAGAAAATGGATGATGAATTTGTTACCTTAACACCAAACACGATCCCATTTTTTAATTATATTATGTTACCAATGTTCCTTCTATATAGATATAAATATATCACATGTAATAAATGGCCTCTGCAGAGCTAAGCCTCCAAGCCTTACTGAGTTTCACTGTTGAAGAGAAAACAACAGAAGTGGTACTTTTCAATAACTCGAAAGTGATGCTTCATGTTTAGTTCCTTGTTTCTTTCATTATTTTCTTCCTACTCTTGAGTGAAACATAAGTGTTCTTTTCTGTTGTCATATGATGTTCTGTTTGTGGACAGACGCAATGGGAAGCACTTGTTTGCTCCATCTGTTGCGTGGTGTTGTTCTGGCTCTGCTGAGTGTGTGTCTTGTACAAGGAGAAGATTCGTATAAATATTACACGTGGACCGTGACATATGGAACTCTTTCTCCCCTAGGTAGTCCTCAGCAGGTGGGTAATATAAGATGCTTTCATTGATTAAGATATGTTTGGATAATCTGGTTGAAGCCGAGTCTAAAGTTTTAGTTCTTGAATTTCCAAGGTCATTCTGATCAATGGTCAGTTTCCGGGTCCTCAATTGGATTTGGTAACCAATGACAATGTTGTGCTCAACCTTGTCAACAAGTTGGATGAACCATTTCTACTTACATGGTGAGTTTCCTTTTTCTGTTTTTTCATGTCTCGTTCATACTGTAACTGAATTTTGAATGAAGTGATATTTTCATTTCATCAACTAGATGTGTAAAATTTTTAGCTACAAGAAATGCATTGTTAAAATAAATTTAGACAAATTACAATGTTTTAGTCAATTCTAGAAAGAATAACAAGAGGTTCCAAGTTTCCTGAGACATCTGACAGAAATGCTGAACTTGGTAGCATGCTTGTTTAGGCATTTTGTTTGAGAAAATGGGATGACATTGTTGTTGTAAAACAGGAATGGCATCAAACAAAGGAAAAACTCATGGCAAGATGGGGTCTTGGGAACCAACTGCCCTGTTTCTCCAAACTCAAATTACACGTACAAGTTTCAGGCCAAGGATCAGATTGGAACCTTCACATACTTTCCATCAACTTCACTGCATAAAGCAGCTGGAGGATTTGGAGGACTCAATGTCTACCACAGATCTGTCATCCCAGTTCCTTATCCGTACCCTGATGGAGATTTCACTTTACTCATCGGTGATTGGTACAAGACCAACCACAAGGTATCTTCAACTTGTGCCTTTGCATTATTCTCATGCGTTGTGCTTCCTTGCAAATTTGCCACCTTACATTCTCAACGTTTTGTTTTTTGATATTTGCAGGCATTAAGGGAGACTTTGGATTCTGGAAAATCTCTTGCCTTTCCCGATGGTCTTCTTATCAATGGCCAGGCTCATACTACCGTAAATGGTGACCAGGGTCAGTCTTTTCAAAAAGAATACGGTTCAACCTTATGCAGATTCCAAGTGATTAATTTCAACTTTGTCAAAATTGTATCTCCAAACACTATTCACGCTTTAGCCTTTAATTTCAGGAAAGACCTACATGTTTAGGATCTCAAACGTGGGCATGTCAACATCAATAAACTTCAGAATTCAGGGTCATACCCTGAAGCTAGTTGAGATCGAAGGATCACACATTGTCCAGAACGTATACGACACTCTTGATGTGCACGTTGGGCAATCAGCTACTGTGTTGGTAACCTTAAATCAGCCTCCAAAGGACTACTACATTGTTGCATCAACAAGATTTTCCAGAAAAATTTTCACAGCAACGGCAGTCTTACATTATTCAAACTCTAATTCCCCAGCTTCGGGACCCCTGCCTAGTCCCCCCATTCACCAATATCACTGGTCTGTGAAGCAAGCCAGAACTTACAGGTTGATATAAACCTCTAACCAAAATCAACAAGCCTATAGTTTTAGTTGCTTGAATTTAATTTCTACACATCCATGGTACAAAAGGTTTTCATACTAATAACTAATTACAAGTTATGTTACATATAATCATTATTGCTGCAATAATCGGTAAAATTATCGTATACAATAAAGTTAAACTCTCCATAGCAATCATGCATGTACTATTATTAACTCTTTTTTGTATCTGCTAAAATGTTAATTGCTGGTGCAGATGGAATCTGACAGCAAATGCTGCTAGGCCTAACCCACAAGGGTCGTACCATTACGGAAAAATAACTCCTACAAAGACAATTGTATTGTCCAATTCAGCTTCTTTGATAAATGGAAAACTGCGGTATACTGTGAACAGGGTTTCCTACGTTAACCCTGACACCCCTCTCAAGCTTGCTGATTACTTCAACATTCCCGGAATCTACAGTGTTGGCTCACTCCAAAGCCTTCCTTCTGATAACACTCCCTTATCCGTAGCAACCTCCGTAGTGCCAACTTCTCTCCACGACTTCATTGAGGTCGTTTTTCAGAACAACGAAAACACCATGCAATCTTGGCATCTTGATGGTTATGACTTCTGGGTGGTGGGGTATGTCAGCTTGAATCTTTTTTTAGTATTGTAGAAGCAATCATCTTTACTTAGAATTAGCTTAAGGAAAAGTATTAATTAATGGTGTTGGTTGCAACAATGACAGTTATGGCTTTGGTCAGTGGACGCCAGCCAAGAGAAGAACCTATAATCTAGTTGATGCCCTGACCAGACACACTGCACAGGTAACATAAACAAGTGTATAGTTTTATTTATGAGTGAACGAAAAGGCCTCTTAAAAATAGGTACTTAGATATTTTCTGATGTTATGAGATGGTGATTTAATGTAGGTGTATCCAAAGGGTTGGACAAGCATATTGGTGTCGTTGGACAACCAAGGAATGTGGAATCTGAGGTCTGCAATGTGGGAAAGGCAGTATCTTGGGCAACAGTTATATCTCAGGGTTTGGACTTCTGAACGCAGCCTTCATAATGAATATGATATTCCCAACAATGTGTTGCTTTGTGGCAAAGCTGTCGGACATAACAACGATCCCTAGTATCACAATCTTCACCCGTTAATCTTATGTTGTCCTTTTCTAGTCATGAGGGTTTGACTACCAATTATATCTTTTATCAAACTTTCACTGCTCATTCTCGTATATGAATTTTACCGATTAGTTTCTTAGTTCATGGTAATAACCATTAATTTAGTAGTGTTCTCTTTCGTAATGAAAATTTAAACTCATAAAGTTATATAAATAATTCCTTTTCCATTCCACTATGTACAGAATTCTTAAAGTATCAAATATTCATCAATTCAGTTTAATAAACATGAACACATCTAGGTTTTTTAAATAGATATAAACAGACATGTAACTTTAAGACATAAAATATGAATGTGATGGTAATAAAAATATTTTTATTAAATTGATTACTTGTTAAATAAACTGATTCGACAAGTTTTAAAATAATAAATGAACTAAAATACAATGTTTTGAGGTACATAATTTTATTACAATGAGGAATAAATAAATTTAGATAAAAGTGGCAAATGGAAACCCTAGGATTATTGGGCCGAAGAAAATGTTGAGAATGGGATATGCAGTGTTGCAAGAGGGTTACTCCCTACACCACTCTACATGGCTCCTTGCACCACCACATTTTTTAAAAATTTTAAAACTATCATTTATATTTTAAAATATCTTACACCCTCATATTTTTTCTTCAACAGATGTCGATATTCGTTGAAGAAAAAATAATTCAACGGTATGTCACATCCGTTAACAGATATGTCAAATCCATTAATGATATGTCACATCCGATCAAGTTTTTTTTTAGTTTTTCGTTTATTAATTTAATATTTTTTATATTATTAAGTAAACAGATGTATTTTTTATTTTTTTTAGTTTATTAATTTATTATATTTTAAATTAATATATAAATATTATTTAATTTTCTTAAACTTTTTATATAATTATATAAAATTAATTTTATTTCATTTAATAAAATAATTATTATTAGATTAATTTATATATTATTATTTAATTAATTATTATAATATTTTTATATTATTATTAAACGGATGTGCCGCATGTGGTCATCGTAGTTTTTTTTCTTAGTTTATTAATTTATATATTTTAAATTAATCTATAAATATTATTTAGTTTTATTTTAAATTTATTCTATAATTATATAAATTAATTTTATTTTATTTAATAAAATAATTATTATTACTTTAATTTATATATTATTATTTAATAAATTATTATAATATATAAATATTATAAATGAAACGAATGTGACCACATCGTAGGTTTTTTTCTTTTTTAGTTTATTAATTTATATATTTTAAATTAATATATAAATATTATTTAATTAAATTAATAATAATTATTTAATTAAATAAAATAAAATTAATTTTCGTAATATGTTATAAAAAAATAAAAAATTAAAGTAATTTATAAATTAATTAAAATATAATTGTAACATCCCAAAATACAGTAATTACCATAATCAAGATTAATTACATTAAAACAGTAAAACAGTGCAGTCTTTACAATAATGGATCAAGGTTTCAAAGCCGAATGGCTTATATACAGAAAATACCACTTACGAAACGGAAATAAGGAAAGTCTAGAACGAACGGTTTTACAAAATATTTAACCGAACGTCAAAAAATAAAATCTAACATTTACAATTCTAACATAACGAGCGTTCTAAGGCTCAGCTTTTACTTCCACTTCGACCAAATTCTCTTCTTCAATAACGTCTTCCAGAGTGGCCTCGCCTTCTGCTCACATCCACATGGATGATCATTGCAAGACAGGACGAACGTACATAGACAGTAGACAACACAAGGAAAAACGAAAGGGTAAGCTTATATAATTTAAGATATACATCAACACATACAGTGAACATACCATTCCACACAATCACATAGTTTAACATATAACATCATATAACATTGTATAAATATATATATATATAAGACGACCGTCCGGACTGTATGAAACCGTGTAGCTACAGGCGTCCTCGCACCCGAGTGATGTAGTAGCCGGGATATACCTAATCAGCTGTCACTCGAGGTTAGTCCGTTCTTACGTCGCCCATGTTAACTTATGGACTAAGGACCTCCTGCCATTCCCACACATGAACTACTCTCCTCTACGTGAAGATGAGTGTCACGGAATATCAGGATGGACCAAGCCTGGCGTAGCTCATCCACAGTCATACTTTACCAAATTTAATATTCAAATATATATATAAGAGACGTTCCTCCATGGAACGCTCGTTCAAATCCCATACTCGTAGAATCACTCAATATAGTGTTCACATGTTAATATCTTATAATTTATCATCATTCTCATCTTTAACTTTAAGAGAATAGAAGGACGAACGTTCAGTCCTTTGAAGAATTAAGGACGAACGTCCAAATAAAGTACTGGATGGACGACCGTGACTCTCTGTTTGGTCACTTAAATGAAGTGACTCCATTGAAGGCATAATGATACTTAGAAAATTTTCATAATAAAGAAGATCTTGGACCAGATTCAATGTACCAAGTATGGTCAATAATACTTAGAATTTTCTTTGTAAAATTTTATATATAAAGAAACGATGCCAGTATTTGAACGAACGTAAGAGGATGAATACTGTAATATTTGAACGAACGCTATTTACATTCGTTAAGGAATCAAAGATAAGGACGAGCGTTCAATCTAAGACCGAACACCTCATTAAAACGAACCCTTAGGTAGATGACCAAGAATCAATCATGACGAACGCTTAGAATAAGTCCGAGCGCTCTTTAGGACGAACGCTTGATTTAACACCAAGCGCTATTTAGGACGAACGCTTGGTTTAAGACCGAGCATTGTTTAGAACGAACGTTCGGTATAAGACCGAACGTTACCTATTTTAAAGTGTAATGTATTTATATACAGTTGAGCTGAAACGAACGCTCAGACATTTAATTGGGGACGCTCGTTCTCAAACCGAATTCTTCCCAAATGAAAGAATTCTACTCTACGTCTTTTTCAGGGAAAAACCGAACGGTATAAGACCGTACGATTGACGAACGTAATTTATCATAGGGAGAGTTTATCATATCCAGATTTTCCAACTTTCTTAACTTTAACATTTTTCATACGATTCATACTTTATAAATTCATATCCACATTAATTTACATACTATACAGATTTCATTACAATAATAAATCCAACTATACTATAGTCATACACCTTTCATACGAATCCAATTCAACATGCATTTCAACCAACAGAAGACATATTCAAACAGCACAACAGGGTTCGTTCATGCAGATCCAGAATAGCACATATACATATATTTCATACAGACAACCCATATAATGCCTTCATATAATCATACAAGTATAAATTAAACATATAAGCTTCCCTTACCCGGATCAATATGCGAAACGTCCTAAAGTAGGGTATGGTACGTCCTCTAACAGTGTTCTACTCCAAGTCCACTTACTGACTTCCACTTAATCTATACATCAGAATAAATCATAACTCAGATTTCACCCATGCATGAACCCAGAATCTGATTTCGCAAGAAACCAAATGGACGAACAACTGGAGGAGAGGACTTACCAGCTTAGATCCTAAGTCTGTTCGGTCCAAAATAACGTCAGCGTCTCCGAGAACGTTCCTACGGTTCTGAAATGTGATTGGAGGAGAGGCGTGAGATTTACAGTAGAGAGAAGTTGGATGTTTTTAGAGAGAGGCTGGAGAAAATGAAAGGTTAGGTTCTGAGGAAGAAGATGAGTGATGCAGGTGAGTGGAAGGGTTTTTCGAAAAATCATTTTGTTCAATCCAAGTTCGTTAGGATGAACGTCTCCCAAGCCGACACCTGCCCACTCACTCTGACTTCAGAATCTTCCAAAGTGACAAGTGGCGCTCGTGCATGCAGCGTTTAGTGCGTTTTTAATGAATCCTAGTGTGTGGCGCGGTGCTTTAATGAAAGCAGCTAGGTGACTCAGCAGTGAAATTGATTGTGATTTGACATGTATTTCAGAGTTAATTATTTAGGGTCTCACAATAATATTTAAAAAACTAAAAGAAATACTTAAGCGGACGTGGTCACATTCGTCAATGGATGTAGCACATTCGTTGAATATAATCAATTAAAAAATTGGGTATGAGGTGGTGAAACGGATGCCGTTTTATATCAATGATAAATTGAATATAAAATAGTGCAGGAACAATCTGTGGTATTGAAGTTTAGTGACCTTCACTGTTCCCGCTCTCAATTTTGCTAATTTCTCCTCCAACTTTTTTTCCTTTCCTTTTATCAATTTTTTTATTGAAAACATTTTTCACTATATTATTAGGAGGTCGAGAGTTCGCAGTATATATCGAAAGACGTAATTCCCTTTTATGTTATATCACAAAATATAACAGAAACAAACATTAATTTTGATCCATGTCAAGTTTTTATTTTAAACTATTTTTATTTGAAAAAATTGGTCGTCAACTTTGTACTGATGTTGCAACTAATGCCACACTTTCTACATTATTTGTGTTTTTGTTGATATGCTAAGTAGTTAGAAGCAATGGGTCGATCCACATAGATCTCTTTTCCCATAGGTTTGGCGTGAAAACGTTGGCTGTCAATAAAATTAAATGAAAAAATTAAGAAAATATTAAAAAATTGTTTTTTTTTATTTTCAATAAATTTTAAAATTCGTTCATTTTTTAACAGATTTTGAATTCAGTTGACTTTATCGGATTTTAAAATTTATTGAAAAAAATAAAAAATCATCTCTAATTTTATGATTTTTTTAATTTTTATTTTTTTACATTTTTTGTTTTCAATTTTTTCAAATATTGCTTGTTTTAGTTTAATAAAATATATTTAAAAAATTAAAATATTTGTATATATTAAATAATAAATTAAATTAAATATTTATAAAATTTTAAAGTAAAAAACAAAAATTTTAAAAATATGTTACAAAATATTTTAATTAATTTTTTTTAATTCTTTAATTTAAAAAAAAAGAAAAATATAGATCAGAATAGTAAATAACACGAGTCACGTGATTAAACAACAAATCAGTATGTCATGTAAACCTCTATCTAACGTCCTTGACCTCATTCAATGGTGAGGGTCAATGCGAGCAATTTCAAAAAGTAAAAAAATATAATTGAAAAAAAAAACAAGAGACTTATTTAAGATTCTCAACCCAAATAGGGAATACCGAAATAATTAAACATAAGTTAAATATTTAATCAATTTTAAATTTTAAAAAAATGTATTATACGTATTTAGAAATTTGTTAACATATTTATGATTTTTAAATTTTAAATTTTTATATTTCTAGTTTTTAATTTTTAATTTTATATTTTAGTTTAATAAAATATATTTTAAAATAATAAAATATTAACATATATTATGAGTGTATATTTATGTTCTTATTTAACTTTTAATATTGGATTTTTAATTAATTTTTGTACTTTAATAGAATATTTTAATTAAGATTTATTATAATTTGGTTTATTTAGCATGAGATATAAAAACATATTTAAAATATATTTTTAGTGGCATAAATGTTTTTTAGATATTTTGATGTATGTTACCACAACAATAGCTAAGTTGAGCTCATTCAAATGTGGAAATAAATTAGTTAAAGTTTCATGACACCTTAAAGATAAATTCAAAAATGACAAATAGTCAAGATTATAAGAAGTCAATCGAAGCATAACATGAAAAAGTAAAGGAATTTGGCTAAGTTAAGAAAAGGAAACAAATAACAAAAAATGAATCTTACAGTTTTCTCTAATTTTTCTACTAAAAGGACTTTGTTAATTGATAAATGTTTATAATTAAATATAATTTTAGGAAAATATATCTTAAGATATTTTATTTGATATTGTTAAATAATTACTTTAGTTAACTATATCAATAAATATCAAAAGTTAATATTTACCAAATCTTTTTTAATCTAGCATATATCTTCTAAAATGTTTTTAGATCTCCATAACAAGCAAATATATCTTGAAGATATTGGATTATTTAGAAGATAATCAGAGGCGATTATATTATTCCTAGGAGTGTTAGGCCTTCAGGATTTATTTTGCAGTAATTTCTTAAATAGATTATGTGGTTAGATGAATAGATTTGTTTATTCTTTTTTATTCTTAGTGTGATTTATTTTTATTTATGTGTTTTACTTTTTAATCAAGTAGAAGTAGTGATTTTTACATTATAGCAAGTTAACATGGTGTTAAATCTACATAACATATCAATCATATTCATCAGCTTTTATTTTTAATTGAGAATTTACTTAGATTAAATTTATAAACTTTTATGTGATTGAATGAGTTTTTGTCAATAATTGAGAATGTACTTTGATTAGTGGTAAAAAGTTTAACAAAAATTTGTAAGACCCATAAAAAAAAAAATATATATATATATATATATATATATATATATATATTATAGTAGTAAATTTTAGTATTTTATTAGTAATAATAATTTTAATGGATAGAAAATTGTAAATTTTGGATATAAAATTATAGTAATTTTAGAAGGAGAGGTTCAAATTTTTGGTAACTTATTTAGTAAACATTTTTTAAATGGAATAGTAAAAAGTAAATAGTAAATAGTAAAAAGTAAATAGTAAAAATAAATTTTCAGCATTAAGATTCCTTAGCATGGAAGAAAGTAGTAGGTAGAAATTAGGATCAGATTTGGTGAGAAAATGATTGAAATATTATTTTTAAATAATATTAAAATAATAAATAATATTAAAATATTAATGAATAGTAAATTTTTTTTACTATAAATAGCCATGGGAGGGAAGGGTATTTTGCACCAAGAGAAGAGAAATCAAGTGAGAGAAAGTTAGAGAGAAATTTTTAGTTGCAAGAAGGGTAGAGGTTCTGAAAGGTTTCGGAGAAATAAATTCAGAGCAAGAGACGTCTGGAATAGAGGTAGGGGAGCTAACCTTTCTATGTTTTTTTTATGATTTAATAGTTCTATGCTTTTATATTATGATTTAGTATTATTTTATTACTATTCATATATTGAAATTCTGTGTGAATATTGTTAATGTTTACTGTATGTTTATCTATGTTGAAATCCGGTATAAATATTATATGCTGTTGTTTTGAATCTGTAAATAAGAAATTTGTTAAAAACTAGTTGAGGAACACTTTGGCTAAGGAAAGACTTGGTACTTAAGTTGTCCATTGTGACGCACCTCTCTTTCCTGGAAGTCTACTCGACAAGTTTTTAACTTAAATCCTATTGAACAGATTGAGTACTGTTAAATTATTATGCAATATATTGAGTTTGTGTGATTTATGCGATGATTGTATTTTATTATATTGCATTTGAATTTATGCATCTGAACATGTTATGAGTATTATGGGGAGATTTTGTAGGGGTATAATGTGAGTTGAGGAATATGAGTATGGCATGAGTCTCGTGGAGAGATTCAGTAATATTATGGTATTTGTGTATATGTTGATGTTGAGGGTCCCGTAGTTGGAGGTTATCCTGATACTCTAATAATCATCTAGTCTCAAGTAGAGAGGGATGAATTATGTGGTGAGAGGAGCAGGAGGTCCTGGTCTATGTGCCGGTTTTGGACATAGTGAGGGGATTAACCTTGTGAATGGTATGAAGTATTTTGGAAGTGTATTTGTAAAAAGAAGTAGAAGTCATTACAAGTGCATAACCTCCCGTGACCGCTCATCAACGTATCATCCGGATGAGTGTCTATTGGGTATTGGGGTGTCTATTGGGTATTGTGAGACGAGTATCTAATAGGAATTGTGGTATGAGGGTGTCGAACATAATTATTATATGATGTTTATATCAAGGTAATTATACATGTTTTATAAATGATTTGTTGCATGTTAGCTCACCCTACTTGTTTGTGTTTGTTTTGTTTGGGTATGTGCGATGATCGTATAATTCGTTATACGGGAGCAGATGAAGGAATGTCGTCTGATCCAGTGCCAATGAAGAGAGAGACAGAAGAATAAGTTAGAAGAATTCGAATTATATTTATGAGTTTATAATTGAAATCTGAGTTTAAAACATGTGTAGACATATATTAACTATGAATTTATAAGTGTGAGATTACGGGATATTACCGTAAATGTAATGTTACAATATATAAATTATGAATTATCCAGCGTGAGATATTGGGATGTTACAAAATTAATGAAGAATGTACTTTTGTTAATTAGCTTCTTACTTGATATAAGAGGTGAAAGAATATAAATGATTCTGCATAATAATATTTAATTAAGAATACGAAATTCTTACTTTTAATTGAGAATGTAAGTGAGAATGCCAACAAATTAATTTAGAATTTATCTTGATTAATTTGAAAATCTAACACAACAATTAATTGAACAATAATCTTAATCTGAATTCTATTTTGAAAAAGTAATGTAATCAACTTATTTTCTTTATATTTGTTTTTATTTTTTAAATCTTTTTTCAAATTTATTCCTTCCTATCTTTTGTTATTTTGTTCTCTAATCTTTTATTGATCTTTATCTTTTTTATTGTTATGCTTCACTAATCTTTTTTATTAAAATTAATTTGTTAAGAATCAATTAGGAGACGACTTAAGATTAAATTTAGTAGTATTAATTTGATCGTGTCATTATCAATATTGAATTATTTTTAAATATTAAAATTAAATTAAATAATTATGTATTTATAAATTAAAATAAAATTTAGGAAAATATGTTAAACAGATTTGAAAATTCGTTATCATATTCTTTTAAATTTTGTTTTTAAATTTATAAACTAATAAATATTTAATTTAATATTGTAATATAATTTAATATATATTAAAATGTTAATATTTTATAATATATTTTATTAAATTAAAATAAATAATTTAAAAAAAAACTAAAAACAAAGATGTTGAAGAAAAGAATTTAAAAGAATAAAAAATTTATTAATGAATTTGGAAATCCATTAGGAGTGTCGACGAATTTTTAAATATGTTAAGTGTTTTGATGGATTTCAAAATTCTTTAAAGGTTTCTTATGAATTCTTTAGTAGGTTGTAAAATTCCTTGAGACCTTCAATAAATTTTAAAATTTGTAAAAGCTTTCAATGAATTTTGATATCCCTTGACATTTTTAATGAATTTTGAAATCTACTACTTGTAATGGATTTCAACAAATGTACACTAAGACAAATATAAAAAGATGATGAAATTTGGTGAAGCTTCACAGTTTTAGGTTTTAAATTTGAAATATATGAGTTTGTTAGGAGAGAAAAAGTTAAAATAATAATATTATAACCAAAAATATTAGGAGACAATTTGAAATGTATGAGTTTGTTAGGAGACAATTTCTTTTTTATAAATAAAATTCAATTCATTCACAAAAATAATAATATTATGACCAAAATTAAGTGAAAGATGTTTTAGTCAAACTTCATGAAAAAAATACAATGAGTTTAATTAAAATATGTTCAACAAAAGCTAGTTTAAAAATATTGATTGAAAGTTACTTAGTTGATACTAGAAAAAAAATTCTTTACTTAAAATTAAGTTAAGATTCTTTGATTGGGGATAAATAAAAAGTTGTTCAATTAAGATTCAGTTGAGCATCTCGATCAATAAAATGCAATGTTCCAATAGACTTTGTTGACTTGAATGGATTTAGGGGAGAGTGATTGAGGAGATTTGAGAGGATTTGAAGGTAAATTTTGTTGTTGTTTATTTGAGTGAATTTGGAAGTAAATATTTTTAATCTGTCACGTCAATCAAATCCTACGCTAATTCTCATCAACTTTACTTCCAAATTCACTCTCACTTAGCTCCAAATCCACTCAAATAAACAACAAAAAAATTCTTTCCCAAATCTATTCAAGTGAACAAGGCCATAATGTTGGTGATTTAATCGAAGCCATGTTGACAATATCCTTGAGTGAAGCCAAGTTAAGGAGTTCTGAGGTTTAACAAATGATGCTTACCAAAATTGAGAGAATAATATCTTAATTAATGCCATTATGTCATGAAAATTTAAGTGTGCACTTTCTTTTTCTTATATTTAGAAAAAATCTTCTGTTTTTTTCTCATCTACAAGGTTTTAAAAATCAATAATTTTATTTAAAAAATAGTTTTTTATATCTCTAAAAAGTAAACTTAATTATTTATCATATGAAAAAAATGGATAAATTATTATTATTTATCTATTAAGTATTTATCATGTGATCTATTGAGTTTCAAAAATAGTAGATGAATCATTAATTCTCTATAAAAGTAAATGTAGAAATTTATTCTAATCCATCATCATTATTATTATTATTATTTTACAATGGCTAGGTTTGATAAAATTATTTGTGAATAAGCTAAATAAGTATTGATATATGGATTATTTTCTCAACCTTTTAAAGGTTGTACAAAACCATTAATAGATAGCTTATTATTTGTTAAGAGTGAATAAAAGAGTAGAGAAAAGAGGGTTAATAAACATGTTTAAGACACTGCCTTTAAATAAAACTAGGTGACGTCTCATTACAAAAGTTAACAAAAAATATAATTTTGATCTCTTAATATTTTTTGAAGGTTTTCTAAATAAATAAAATTATATCACTTTTAGTCTTAATAGTGATAATTTATATTTAATAGTGATTATAAATTGTTAGAAAACGTATTTTAAGGAGTACAGACTCTTTCAAAATTTGAAGAAAAAAAAGGATTAAAAATAGAGGATTAAACGAAACTAAAAAGGAAAATAGATGACCCAGAAGCTAAATACTTGTATATGCCAAGCTCGTTCTTGAAAACTTAAATAATAAAGGTACTGTAATTCCATTCATTTTTCCCTTTTCCCAGGAAATCAGATCTTGGATCTATTCCATATTATTATTAACTCTACTTAACTTGCTTGACATGAACATGAGTGAAGTTTCTAGAGTTGACTTAATCATTTATGATCAGTTGACTTCTATTTATTAATTGCAAGAGGTACAGTGTTCATCTCCTACAATAAAACTCTGACAATTACTAATCATTCAGTATTTTTTTTCTTCTCAAAAATAATTAATTTGATCAAGGTTTTATGAGTTTTTGGTACACATGCACCTAAGACTCAATCTACGAAGACAAATTGCACAATATTTCACGTCATGACTACATGAAAAGCTTGATAGATACATCCTCGAATTTGACAGGGTGGCAATATGAACATGATGCAGAATTAAACATGATCCAACAAATATGTATTCTAAACTTGTACGGGTTCATATTTATATTTGTGGTGAGTTTTTTTATTAAGGTTGGTTTAATTATGATTTAAAAATAAATAATTATATTTTAACTTTAAGTTAATCGGTTTTGGAATTCATCTATTTTGATTTTGTTCAAATTATTCAGTTTGATATGTTGCTGTTTAATTTGTCAGATACTGCTTGAGTTTAATGACTTATATTTGAGACGTTTGATTGATTATTTAGTCTCGAGATTTCTTACTAGTTTGATGATTGATTATCTAAATTATAATTAACTTAATGCTAATTGTCCGGATTATAGTTGACAGAGTGATTATATTTGTTTAAGATAGAAAAGATCGGAATGTAAATAGTCTTTGGGTATGACACTTTGTAATCTCATGAAAATCACCTTTTGCTAGTTTTGATGTTACCCATAATAACCACACACAATTGGTCTTAGAATTGAGGGAATTTTTATATGGGATTTTTAAGCAAGAATTGTTCCCAAAACTGTTGAAGTTCAGATCCATATATGGATTCAATTTTCCCCATCATTCTATTATATTCACTCAACGTCGCGTTTTACGAGCTCATGTGCACACAGTTATGGCGGGAATGTGAGCTTCCGGAATACAAGTTAGGAAACAAGATGCAAGTTGACTGAATGAAAAATAAAAGTTCCAACATAGATCCATACTCTTCGATCGGATTGTCATCAAATTTTCTTTACTTCCTTATGTTAAGAAAAGATACACACTCAAATATTTTCTTAAAGTTTTATTATTCGTTTGATAATTAAAGACTTTAAACAGACTTACGATATTATGAGAATAAAAATAAAATTTGAAGATAAAATATCAATTATCTTAAAAGTAAAATCTGCTTAATCCATCATAAAATAATATTATACCTATAAATCAAAAATCATAACTACATATCCCTATTTTATCTCTATCAAATCCAATTACTATACCAAAAACTAATAAAATAAGATTTAAACAAAAATTATTAAAAAAACCTTAACGTGGATTGGATTTCTAAAATTAAAACTATACTCAACAAAATATTCAAGTGATTCATATTTTTATCTACTTAATCAAATGATATGAAAATTCAATTCAAATTGAAGAAACAAGAACAGGATAAATGATATAAAATAGATTTGGATACAATACGAGGATAGTAGAAGTTACTCTATTAATTAATGAGCATCCGCTCTTTGATGCGCCGCAGCCGGTGGATCTTTTCTTCCGGCCACCACGGACAGAAGCTTAGCACAAAAGCCAACTCATCTTGCTTTCACATTTTCACACGGAAACCATTTGAATAACCTATACCAAAATGAAAAGCAATAATATATATTATTTTTCTTTAACGCGGTGGTCTTGCTTGTTTCAAGAAATTCTAGTCAACTTCGTAACATGGGCTTTTCACAATATTAAACTATTATCTTGAGAAAGTTATGTGAGTTGTGCCAATTAAAGAGAACAATGTGCATGTACAAATTGGTGCTATATGTTGCGTACACAGCTCCTGTGCTTCACACTCTGGCACATCTTCCATACCATCTTCAATTCCGCACTTCTCTCTGTATATATATATATATATATTAGGTAGCGTGACTAACTCTATTCTCCATCTTCATATCAGTTCATCATCTTGGTTTCCTCTTGTGTAAGAGGAGCTTAGATTTCTGGTATGCTTTCAAAATTTCTTCTGAACTCCTAATGCATTCCTTTCTTACGTAGTTTCTTAACACATGCAATATATACTGTAAAGTATATCATTTTCCTAACATAGATACAACATATTGATGTTTCGTTTTGTTGATTGATTATTTTAACTGTCGAGATCAAAACGATTTGTACTCCGATGGAATGTGAATTTTGAAAACTAAATGATATTCCAAATTTGACAGCGCCAAGATGAAGCAGCGCATTCTTTCCTCGTTTTTTCTTGGAGTTTTGGCTTGCTGGGGTGCTCTCTCAGTTATTGCAGAAGACAGATATTTGTACTTCACATGGGAAATTACAAACGGAACAATTTATCCTCTAGGTTTTCCACAACCGGTTGGTTATTTTTCCATGAGTATTAAAATCTCATTTTTTCATATGTTGTTGTAAAAGTGTACATGAATATGATATTTATTTGCTTTTATTACCAGGGCATTCTTATCAATGGTCAATTTCCGGGCCCTACAATTGAAGCCATCACCAATGACAATATCGTTGTGAATGTGATCAACAAGCTGGATGAAAAATTCCTGATTACATGGTTAGTGATTTTTTCCCACTATTTTTAATTACTTTATAAACTGAGTGCATAAGCATCAAGCTTTGATTCCTTCGGTGTAATGCAAAACAGGAGTGGTATAAAACAAAGAAGAACATCATGGCAAGATGGAGTTTTGGGAACCAACTGTCCAATTCCTCCAAACTCAAACTGGACATACAAGTTCCAAGTAAAAGATCAAGTGGGAACCTACACATATTTCCCATCAACCAAAATCCATAAAGCTGCTGGTGGTTTTGGGGGCTTTAACGTTGCGCAAAGATCTGTCATATCCATACCATATCCTGCCCCTGATGGAGAATTCACCCTGCTCATTGGAGATTGGTACAAGTTGAACCACAGAGTAAGCGAATAATCACTTTCCTAAATTGCTTTCTATCACTTCAATTTTTTTTTTATTATACTTCAAAATTGTCCCTAAATAATCTTTCTATTTTTCCGTTCTTAATGTAATTAACTTAGTTATAAATATAAAAAAGCCTTTCTACAATAGCTTTTAACCACTAATTTAGTCTTCTAAACTAACTAATAAATAAGACAAGTTTTTATATTAATATATATATATATATATATATATATATATATATATATATATATATATATATATATATATATTGGTAATAATCTGATAACGATATTTAATAATACTGATATAATAAATTTAATAAATAATAAACTTTGTTAATAAATTTTGTTTTTAATATCATATTAAAAATTATACTTTTTTACATTATGTATAGATAAAAAGATGAATTTAGAAAATAAAAATGAGTAAATTTGAAGGAAAAAAAAATGACTGTAAGATTGTTTAGATTTGATTTGTTTGCTGAGAAATGAAAAGAAAGTTTATTGAAGATACGGTGGTTTGATTGATGTGTATATTGTTATTTATATTTTTCTATTAATATTATTATTTTTTACTATTTATATTTTTATTATTAAAATATAAATGTATTTATAATATTTTTATTATAAATTGTAATACTTAATATTATTAATGTTATTATTATTATGTATAAACTTTTCCTGCATTTATTAGCATACGAGGAAAGAAAGTTTACCAAAATATGACAATCCATTTTACCTTGTTTTTTCTAATTTTATCTCAAATTTATACTTATGTGATTTTATCAATAAAATCTAGAAGAATTTAGTCCAATTCAATATTATAAAATTAATTTTTAAAATAAAATTATATTTATTATATATAATAAATTTATTTTATTTTTAGTTAATGTAACATCTTAACTAATAATTTAATTTTTTTATATAAATAATATAAATTAATCGATAAACTAGTACAGTTTTTCACTACAGAACTTATTTTTACCAACAATGTATAAACCATTAAACTTGTATGCTGATATGATTAATTAATGATCCAAAAAGTTTTGAGATTTGAAATGCAAAGATAATATATAGTATAATCTTGATTTTCAGGAGTTAAGAAGACAATTGGACTCTGGGAAAAATCTTCCTGATCCCGATTCTCTTCTCATAAACGGCCAAAAGAATGCTGCGGTATTCACTGGGTTACCTGGTAACCATTTCCATCAACAAACACCACGTTATTTTATTTCACATCCTATGGCTATGAAATAGAGATAGTTTTCAATTTCCATCTAATCTAGAACCATCCATGGTTATTATTAATTTTGGGGAAAAAATAAAATTATTTTCAGGGAAGACATACAAGTTGAGGGTGTCCAATGTTGGGTTATCAACCTCGTTTAACTTCAGGATTCAGGGGCATGACTTGAAGCTCATCGAAGTTGAAGGTGCACATACAATCATGGACTCCTACAACTCCCTTGATGTTCATGTGGGCCAATCTCTTACTGTTTTGGTCACACTCAATGGCTCAATTGCTGACTACGCCATTATTGCATCTACCCGTTTTACTGGGCCCAATCTTCTCACTACCACAGCAACTCTTCGCTATGCTGGCTCCAACACTAAGTCCCCAATTCCACTGCCCGAAGGCCCACCAACTGATGATGTACAATGGTCCATAAAGCAAGCTAGAACCATCAGGTACTGTATATTTTTTTTTTACAAAATTTATCTCCTCTAAAATAAATAAAAAAATGTTATGTAAAATAATACATGTGTTTATTTCGAGGAAAGAAAATTTAATTTGTAAGAAAAATACTTAAAATAGCTGAAATGTAAATACACCTTTTTTTTTCTCACATATATCACTTTCACCTTTTTTAAGAGGAAACATTTTACTTCATTATTTTCAGTGTTGCACTGTTTTCGATTGGGAATCTTCTGACTATGTTTTGTTTACTTTTGTTTAAAGACTGAATTTGACAGCAAACGCAGCTCGACCAAATCCTCAGGGCTCATTCCACTACGGAACCATCCCTGTTGTAAGGACACTTATATTGGCAAATTCCGAAGCCAAAATCGATGGAAAGCTACGATATGCAGTGAATGGAATTTCCCACGTCAATCCAAATACCCCATTGAAGCTTGCTGATTGGTATAACATCCCCGGTGTCTTTGATCTCAATACCATCAAAGATGTTCCTCCTCCTGAGGGCACCCTCGCCAAACTAGGCGCATCGGTCATAGGATTCACCCTCCATGACTTTGTAGAAATAGTCTTCCAGAACAACGAAAACTACATTCAGTCCTGGCACATGGATGGATCTAGCTTCTATGTTGTTGGGTAGGATATAACTAATTTTTACTCTTCTTAAACTTCATTTTCTTCATGACAAAATTGATTAACCAAATCTAAATATCTAGATTCGACAATGGCACGTGGACCCCTGATGCTAGAAAGACTTACAACTTGATTGATGGGATTAGTAGATACACTGTTCAGGTGAGGGTGTTAGTTATATTATTTTACGTTGAAGAGCAATAGAAATTTAGAGTATATATTTAATCGGTTGCATGTATGCAATGACAGGTGTATCCAAAGTCGTGGAGTGCCATAATGGTATCTTTGGACAATAAGGGTATGTGGAATTTGAGGTCTGCAATCTGGGAAAGAAGGTATTTGGGACAAGAATTGTATCTGAGGGTGTGGAGCAATGAGCAAAGTGTATACACCGAGACTCTCGTCCCTCCCAATGTACTGTATTGTGGCAAGGCTAAACACCTCCCCAAATCATAGGTCACAATGGGTTTATATATAATTTCATGTGATTATGAGCATAAGTTGTAACTTTGGATTTTCACTTTTCTTCATTCTTATCATTATTTTGCTTACGAGTTTCAGTTACGAGGGTGTGACTGTTCAAGAAAAATGTAAGAGAATGTAAGCCTTCACTCAATATGACGTCCATTGTATTAGATTATTATTTCTTCTAATCATAATAAAGAAACATAGTGTTTTTCCCTTGCTTCCTAATCCTCACGACTTTCGACTTCAATTATTACAAGATCAACCAATTCTTAATGAACAAGAAATTATCATAATCTTTTTATCAATAATAAAGAATTAATAAAACATATATAGTTAAATTCTATGTAAAATATCTCAATTAACTGCAGTGAAAAAACCATACGCAATCAGTTTATACTGTAGTGAAAAAGATTGGCATGAAGTCATAAAAAGGAACATCCAACCTTTAATGGGTAGCCCAGGCATACCACAGCAGAAACATTAATTGTCTTCCATGCTTGCCACCATGCAAGCAACTTTAAAACCAAAAAAAAAAAAAAAAAGATATCTCTGAATATTTTTAATGTATCTTGTAGATGGTCTCTTATGATTTCTTCGTTTTTCTATTTCTCATATTTCCTAATATATCATGATATGCATCACTGTTTAGTTATTATTTAGTGAGGCCAAGTGCTAGCTAGACCTTATGAACGGCATCGTCACATTGTAGTAGATCACCACACTCAGAAAATATTATTAAAGTATTCATTATCTTTTTCGTCTTCCTCAATTCCTATAACCCACAATTCCAACATTGCCTGCAAGTACCACGCGATGACCAGGGTACTTCTTTACAGTTTCCTTCGCAATGTTTGAGTGAAAAGGATTTCCGTGCAAAATATTAAAAAAAATATATTAAATGAATTTTCTTTATAACCCATTTTATATATTCTCTTTACAATCAATTTCGATCTATTTTTTAATATTTATAAAATTATTACTGTATTTTGAATTAAATCGATTCTGTTATAGTTATTTTATATTATATTTTAATATCATCATTTCACTGGTGTTTGTTCTGTCGACATTTTTAATGTAATCTTCTATTATTTGGTTATACATTTCGTACACTATTTTAGTAATTACCAAAATCATATCTGATTATAATTTTTTATTTTATTTGTATAATTGATTTCTTAAGTTTTAATCTTTTTGTTTTGCTATTCCATTTCTCAATCAAATTTAGATAGTTTTTTGTCAATAGTAAAAAAATAAATTAAAATGCTGTAGTAGGCCTAGGTTTGAACCGAAAACCTGACCTCATTGGAAAGTAGGATGGTCCAATAATAATAATTAGGTTTAATAGGTTCGGAAGTCCCTATATATGCGGATTCGTTTCAATTGGGTCCTTCAATTTTAGAAGTGATCAATTGAGTCCCCACCACCGACCTAATTTAATATTTTTAATAATTTCTAATTATATTTTCATTTATTAATATATTTAACAATTAAAAATGTTAAAAATTCATCTATACAGTTCAAACGGTACCACCTGGATGCCATCTATATTTAACGAAAATGCTATTATTGAATCAAATTGACCAAAATTAGGGACCCAATTGATCACTTCCAAAATTAGAGGACCCAATTGAAACGAACCCGCAAATATAAGGACCTCCGAACCTATTAAACCTAATAATTATTATTTGAATGTAAGGCTTGCATGGTATAATATTCGGAATGAAACCAATGACATATCACTAGTTAAAAAAAATAAAAAATCAGTTTTAAAATGTCTCTTTTTAAAACTTGATTTTAAAGTACGTAATACCAATGTAATGTTATTACGAATATATAACTCAAAATCCCTTCTTTAATTAACGCAACATCATTTCGTCATTCTCTGTCTTTCTCTTTTCTTCCTTCAAAATATTCATATCTTCACTTCTCTCCATCACATTCAAAGTGTTGTGCTTTTTTTGTTTGACTACCAATACTACCTTTTATACTCACCATGTTTTTTCCACATTTTTCTGACAATTTTGAATGTGCACATACAAACTTTTCTACATAATATAGACCATATTTATATATGTATGAACATATTTATTACTAAGAAAATGATGAATTAAGTTGTTACAATTATATTATGATTAGATAAGTATAAGAGAGACCTATTATAGAAGAATAAAAGACTAAAAATCCATATATATTTAAATTATTTGTTGTATTGATATGCATACATGGATATTCATCTAGTTAGGATAAGACTATTTTAGATAAAAATTAGTCCTTGTTTAAATAAATTTTGACTTTTTACAATGGTAATTCCAACAAATAGAAAGTCACTTTCTAATAACTTTTTATTATCTAAATAATTTTTTACACATACATTCATTTTTTTTCTTCTAATTTTTAATTTTTAAAAATATCTACGCAAAATCTTTTTTTCTTTAAATTGTATGAATTTCTATAAATAAAATTAATACCCACAAACATAACAAAAATGTATGACATAAGCAATAGTGAATGAAGTATTGCAACATAATAAATATTCCAGAATCTTGGTATTGTCTTTGGCGACTGGAACAACTAAAATGGAGAAGATCTATGATGCTCAGATGATTTCCATATGGACAGAAGTTACATGGTTTCTTGTTCAAATCAATGTTCTTCCTCGTCTAGAGCCATTTCTCGATACGATATTGCTTCCCTATTCTCAGATTTATGAATCACCTTATTCTTTGTATTTTAGTAAGTTATTTTCTTCTGTTGTATGATCATGAAAACTATTATTATTATTATTTATATTTTTTTATGATGTAAACTATCATTAATTGCATGTTTAATGGTAATGTTGGGTACAAACAAAGTTTCACATATGAAATACACATAGGTTTATATATATAAGATACATCATTTAATAAGAAGTCTTTTGAAGTGGTACCAAAAGCAAATATACGAGAACTTAATCCTTAAATATGCACACAATTTATCAGTTTTTTCTTTTTTATTATTTGAGAATCATCACAGAGGGACACTATAACTACGTTTTGGCAGTTCAGCTTTTAGTCTAACTTATCTTTATTTAAGCGTGGTTTGGACGTTCTGAGAGAAAGAGAGAGGTCAGCAACGAGTAGAAAAGTAGGGGGATGGTGATAGTTTGAATGGAGGAATGTCTTCACATAAACAAAACGAAAACAAATGTGTGGGAGCATATATATATATATATATATATATATCATAATTGATTATATTTTATAAATATAATTAATTATTAGTTTCAAAATATTTTATTTTTTTATTTTCTTTAATATATAATAAGAATAAATAATTATATAATAGTATTAAAAATAAATAAAATGATTATTTTTCAATCAAACAGTACAAGTTCTCTTTCCATTTGCTTTCTTCTTTTTGTTTCGCTTTCCCTTTTGTTTCTCCGAGTACAGTTATTGGCATACATGATAACAACACATTACTGATCGGATATATTTTCTGAAGGTTGAAGAGGTTCTGAATCTGCGAGTAGGTTCTGAATCTGTGGTAAAAACACGAAAGGTTAGTGAGTCGGCGTAATGATTTAGAATTACTTGTTTGCATGTGACTGAGTGACTGGTTCTTGTCACATAACGTGTGAGACACTCATAATAGGTTAGAATCGTTAGATAGGTTCGCATTACTGACTAGAATACCAAGAATCAAGATGAGTCGACAGCTAGTTCCAGAATCCAGACACAACATTGTGCGTGTGCGTTCGATAGATATTGTCAGTACTGGAAGAAGGAAATAAAATTTTGGACAATACCGGAGAAACAGAAGTCAGGCATAGCATAAGTGCTCACTGTTCTCTGTAAGGACACAGATGGATTCCTCCCATTACCAATTCCAAGATTCTCTAATGCTATTTCAGGAAACCCTTGCAAAAGCCTGGTTTTCCCTTAGATTCGTCGATTTCTCGTAACAAAACAAAGTTCTTGCATTTGCATATGCTACCCACTAGGACCACCACCACGCCTCCACCACCTCCTTCTAACACACACCAAAACAAAAACCCTAAACTTTTTAGTATACCAAGATCATATATTCTTCTACACACCAACTTTACTCTTTCTTATTGCCTTAGAAAATTGTTTTTCTTAAGAACCTCTCACCTTCCCGATTTATTGTCAGTAACAATCTACTCTACATTTTTGTATTCTCCTCCTTACAATTATCGATATACATACATACATACATATATACATATATTTTCGTTTATATTAGGTGAAGGAATTAAGACTCGGGGAAAAGTCGATTTGGAAGAAGCAAAACTACATTAACAAATCCAGAGACGTGGAAAGTAATATGAACCATTAAAAAATTCTCCATTCAGTTTTGAACTCTGGTCCTCGAAATAACCATAGATAACTTAGCCAAGCACACCATCAACCAAACTTACACAAAAACAAAATATAAAAAAGATAGAAGGCTAGTGAGAAAAGAACTGAAAAAGTGCTAGATCCATATTCATATACCACCCAAACCAAAGCAACCACAAAAGAACCAAACTCTTAAGATACAAAGTGATTAATTAGGAGCACTATGCTACTGTCTAACAGGAAAAGAAAATTTAAGCGGTGAACAAAATAGAGAGAAAAACAGTTATTTCTGTTACGGATATGCACCGGCGCCATTCGTTGTTGGAAGATCAGACCACGAAAAGGTTGGACCGTTCCAGTATCCGAATTCACCCCCAGCTACCGATGTTGTTTCCATAATGTTGTTGGACACAGAAGAGGAATAATTAGAAGCCATGTTCCCCATAAACACTTGTGACGAGTTATCACCGCAATAATTATTAGCCGATGATGACCTTAGCTTCTGGTAAATCTCTTGAATTCCACTGTTGTGATGTTCCCCAAGTAGGAACCCCCCATTTTGTTGCTGATCTTGATTGCTTCTCCCAAACAGACCAAGCGAAGGAACTTGCGCAACCGCATCATAGCCTAAGATTCGGTGATTCAGCAACGCATTTGAAACCAAGGGCTCAGTGCTCACCATGTGCCCAATCAGGGTCCCTTCTTCCTTGATGGACATGGGACTAGGGTTAGGGTTAGGGTTTTGATTCTGAGTAGCTCTCAGTAGAGCCAGAAGGTGAGTGTTTTGGGGGGAACCCCAAAGGATTTGGCTCGGTGGTGGAAGCTCGTGTTCAACTTCAAACCCACCGAAACCTGGTGATTTTCCAAGCTCAGATGCAACGGCTTTCATCTTGGTTGAGGCTGTCTTTGCCACTGAGTTCGCCACGCCGATATTTTTGTTTTTCCGGCAGCCTCCGCCGATGGGAACGTTGCGGAGAGCGCCACCTTTGGTCCAGTAGCGGCGGCACGTCTTGCAAAAGTGGCGAGGCTGAGTGAGGTTGTAGTTGTTGTAGTAGCAGAACTTGGTGTTGGATGAATCGCATCGCGGGCACCTGAGGTTTTGATTTTCCGATGTGGGAGTAGTGGTGGTGGTGGTAGGAGTAGTTGTTGTGGTGGTGGATGTGAGGGTAACATTATTAGTTGAGGAAGAAGGAAGAGAAGAGGGAGATGGTGCAGTTGGGAGTAGAACTCCTCCACCTCCTCCTCCTGCACCCCCTCCATTAATGGAGGGTTTTCTTTCTGGTGCTATGAGGCTAGCTCCACCCAACAGTTCTTGGATCATCTTCTTTATCTTGGTGGATCTACAACAATCCAAAAACGAAAAGCAAAAGGGTGGCGAGGCTTTTTGAGTTAGTGGAGAAAGAAAAGCGAAAGAAAGTGGGTTTGCTCTGCGTATGAGTGAGAGAGAATTAAAGAGTATATAGATTGGAGAGGAGTAGAAGTGTATGATGACACTCGCCTTTGGGAATTCAATTGGCCAGCTTCGTTGTTTTATGCTGCTAGTAGGACAGCTTCGTTGGCAGTCAGGTACTCTTGTTGCCAAAGAATATATAGAATTGGGGGCTCCCAATAATATATACATATTTATACACTCTATGCCAACTCTTTACACTCACAACAAATTTACCTTTCCTTAAATAAAATCATACCCATCAGTTTTAAATCTCAAGAAAAAAATACCTTATCAACTTTATTATGCAAAACATCTTCTCCGTAGACTTCACAAAATCAATTTCTACCAGAGAAAGATAACGTTCAGTTTCCACTTTCCATTTTGGGTGTTAGAAAATTTTGACTACAAGTGATAATATATAATAAACAATAGTTTTTTTCTTAAGCTAATTATTACTTTCGATCTTATATGATTCCAACTTCAGTTAGGAGAGGTTTATTAATGCACTGATCATTACTCGTTCTATCATACGTGCGGTCTTTGCTGAATCAATTATGAATTATGTAAGGGATGAAATCATTTTGTTTGTCCCACTTATGAGTAAACAGTACCAGTAAAGACACTTCGTTAATTTCTATGCATCCAAACAGTTTGAATTCCTTTTCTTTTTGCTCGCATATCAACAGAAACTTGCAGACAACGGATTTGAATTCGACTTCATTTTCCTATTACACGCAAATGGCTAAAACGTGCTTCTCTTTTATGGACTGGGCGTTTCGCTGCTGATGTGTTTTGCTTCCACGTATAAAGTTAACAACTACGAAAGTCTCTAGTTCCAAACTCATGTCCTATTGTGTTCAAAAAAATAATAAAAACTTTCGTTCGTTCTTAATTTGTGGGTAGTTAGCAGATGTTTTTCTTAAATGAATAAACGGGCTCGTGTATCGATAATAATATAATAGCAGAAGTGAAAAAGTAGAGGATGAAGGATATATTTTTTGTTCCCCCACTTTGGAAACAATGATATTCCGTAAATGCATTAAATGTGTAAATATTTGTTGTAGTTGCGTAGATTGAAGTGTTGTGATGGGATGAAAAGGAAAGATAGAGAGAAAAATTAGGGTAGTGATGAAGTATTGCAAAAGAGTGGTACTTGTTGGCGCTTATGGAGGAAGGGATTGAGGGTTTTATGTGGATGAAGATTCTTCTGCGTTCAAAAACGATGATTACAAGTTCAAGGTGAGGGCTAGTCACGTGGAAGTACGTGTAAAGCTGATTGTCCCTACAAGTATAGTAACTAAAAGAAAGAGCCACTGCGCGCCCGAAACTCATGGCTTCAATTCAGCCCTTCCCCACACTCACTCCCCCTGGCCAGAACAAACACATGTCCCATTGTCCTCTCTCTGCTACTCATCACACACCCAAATATTTAAACTTCATTCCTATACCCTATACTATACTACTTCACAGTTATATGCTCAACAACAAACAAAATAAGGATGCAATCAATTCATCCATTCTTTCATCACATGAATCTTTTCTCTATGGCTTATTGCAAGACCTCTATCTCCATTATGAATATACCCTCAGAGAACTCAACTCACCCTCAGAACTCGCGATCTTCAGATACCCCTTTTTTTTTATTTCATAAAAAGAACGAGAAAAGCATATGGAAATTGCATGAAATTCTAACATTGGAATATGAAAGCGTGTACGTTCATTGGCAGCTGCGTCTTGCAAATGATTCTGTTTATGTTTGTTATCACCGTTCTACTTTCTCTGGTCCACTCTACCTAACAAGACCAACAACAGTGCGCGATTCAGAGAATGTGAAGCGTTGCAGATATTGCATTCTTTATTTTAATTTTATACGTTATACTATTGCTTGTATACAACTTTATTTCTATCAATCCATTCACACATTTTAATTATCACTTTTAATTATGTATTAGATAATTAGAGAAAAAGGTTTGATTGTCTTTACTATTTTTTATAACCTTTCTATAGATTGATTTTTTGTAAAAATAAAATAAAAATGCATGTGAACTATATAAAAAGGTATTGCTATTTCTACATCGCATAAATTGCCCATTTTGAAAGATACTTTAATCTAGAAAAAAAAAAAGTAAATCGTCGTGGATAACTATAGGTGTAGATAGACCATTAGAAATACGAATGTAAGTATTATAGGTTTTTTTATGTGAAAAATGAAAAATAATAGATATTACAAAATGTTTGATATAAATGTTAATACTTCATAAAAAAAACTACGTAGCTAACAAGTGATGAAGGAGATAAATAGTTAATATGAAACTTAAATCATCACCACAAATTTGTATCTATGGAGATATAATACTATCTGTTGGAATCTGACGTACTAGTAGAGCCAATAATTTGTTAATAATAATTTCCTTAATTTTTCCGGTACTTTGATTTGTTTTTTTCATAATAATATTTATTTTCTTTGGGAAAGTCGAGATTCCATCCTATAATTTCATAGGTACGTCAATTTTGATCTTAGCCAAAAATAGGTATGTAAAATTTGTCTAGAGTCATATTGCTTCTACCACAACCAAACACAATTAGATGGAGACAGTTACTTGGTTGAATGGTGAATACTATATTCTGAAAATGAAAAACAAAAATACCATCAATTATAAAACTTTTTTTAAAACCGAGGAATAATGAATGATGATAAATTGCGCTAATTACTACTATTGAAGGAATTGGTGCCCTATTAACGGAAATTCGGTGCGCTTATATGTGCACCGTAATAGAGGTTTTATTGCAGAATAACTCCTTAATTCTGGTCTCAGTCTGATACGATTAGTTGAATTGATTGAAAGGTGTTGAGTTCGTAGAAATTCTTCATCGCGTATAAAAAAATGCTCTCTATTCGCCATGACGAAAAGGAGCAGCCACGAAATCAATCCGTCGTAATACTTTATACTGTTTTATCTAAAAGCTAGAAGACAGATTAAACATCAATTTATAGTAACGTGGCAAGTTGTGTTTCGACATCACTTGTAAGCATATATTATTGGGCGAATTATGCCAAATATTGTATATTAATGACAATTAGGTAGATTGATCATGTGAAGAAGCTGACTCGTGTAAATTGAAGTCTTGGTCTGAAAAAGCTTGTAACCACTTACATTTGCATACCTAGAAAATTCTGAAAACGTAAAGTCAAGGATAATTAGTTAGAGAAACAAAAATATGCGATCACAAGAGACGGAACGAGGAGATTCTTCGAAAAGGAGGGGTCTATGTGTTTCGGATTCGCTGAACCATTTGTCAATCAAGATTTTGATTGATTGAGAGACATTGTCGATGATGAATGACAAATTAATCTTAATCACTTAAGATATAAGAAAGCATATAAAGTAACCAATCAGTATTTGGTGATCTCTCGTTATCTACCAGTCTTAGGCTTCTAAAATATTTATTTGACATATAATTAAAACGAATTTAATATTAACAGAGTTGGCTACGTATTAAAATCTACATCGATCGGACAGAACCAATCCAATGTTATTTTGTTTTAATTCAACTAGACGGTTTGATTAATCGAAGGGAATTAGTGTTGCTTTCACCTTTGATTGAAACTTTTGGAAAAGGCAGTGTAGATGGGGGCCGAAACTGGAAAATTTACTTGTTAAAATCACATAGAAGAATGTTGAACAACCCAACATAGCCGATTTAAAAAGTTGCAGTGATGACCTTGTATTGACCAAATCAAAACATTGTCCAAATATAAAAACAAAAACAAGTTGTTGTAACAATTGGAATTTGAATCTGACTAGCTAAATTGGCATATATGCATGGTATTTCTGGGAAGCGTGCATGAAAATACCTAGCAGATAGTTAATGAGGTAGAGGAATTAAGAGAGAGATAGATAATGTGACGTTGGGAGGGTCGAAGAAAAGAGAAAAAATAAATAAATGAAAAAAAGAATGCGAAAGGGAAAGGTGAGGCAGCACGAAAACAAAAACTGGGAATGTCAATTATTGGGATCGAAATACTGAAATGTGATGTGATGTGGTGTGTAGTGTAGCGTAGTAATGTATATTGTACTGTATGCATCGCAGAATGAATGAATAGCATAGCCTGAGCGCGCGTGCCGTCCGGAGAGGCAGACAGAGACTGAGTGGGTCAGATTTATGAGAATGCAGAATTCAGAAATCAGAAGAGAAGAGAAGACCGACATGCCTTTTAGTCCTTACGGTACATACATAATACAAACATAGTAGTATGTAGCAGCTATTACCAAGGATGATGAAGAAGGGTATGTTATGTTATGTTACTTCTCATTACAATATTTCATCAGTGCTGTGTTTGGTTTGGTGTGCAAACTTTATTCCCTTAAAAATCAAAAGTTCCGATTGGGCGGGCAAAGCGGAAAACGACGCCAGCTTTGGGTAAAGACGAGAACAAATAACTCTGAATGTACATGTTGGGCAACGCGGGCAGTGCGGGCACCTAGACATTGATACTATACCCTGTGGTCGCCGTCAAGGGCCCTGCCTCCCACTCTGACCCTCACCACCATCTCATTCCTTTCTCTCTCTCTCTCTCTCTCTCTCTCTCCTTTTATTTTCCATCAACTTAGTTTCACTTGGCGCCTAATAATCTTCAACTTTTTCTGCAATTCATCTATAGTAAGTACCTATCACAGCATTTCACTCTCTTACAAGAAAGAAATAATTTAAGTTGATGAAAAAAAAAAAGGTTTGATGCATCTCTGATTAATAAACAAATAATAATAATAATAATAATCTATGAGCAGTGTTTTTCATTAATCCATTAGTATTGTGTATAAGGTTTAGGGGAATACAGTGAAGAAACGTAGGTAGGTATGAATTTGAAAGGACATGACTACAATGCATGGATGGGATGGGATATAATCCCACATTCCTATAGATGGGCCCCTACTCATGTCTCCCCTTATCCAGCACTACAGCTTTCCCAGGGCTCCTCTTATTTCGTCTTTTTCTTCTGTTTTTCCTCTTTTTTTTTCCCACTTCTTCCCTTCGCCTCGCCCCTTTTAACTGTGATAGGTACGCTTCTAATCCTCAAACACTGCTGCAATCACTTATCCACTCACTCCACACACCTAATAATGCTCTATCCACACCTTCACATTTCCAACTATTAATTCTCTATGCCAATTCCAATGTATCTGACTCCCTAGCCCATCTTCCTCCCTTCGATCAAAGTGCTTGCATCTCAATGTATTTTAGACCATGCATGGTCCATATCCACCCATGTCAAACAATTCCATCTCTCTCCTCTCTCTTATCACTGCCAAAACACGCATGCATGCTCATATTGCCTACCCTATTTTTCTCCTCACACTTGTTTTTTAACGTAATTCTGATTAAAACATGGTTTCGTGAATATTTAAAACAACTGAAATTTAAGTCTCCATTTAATTTCACCTACCTTGCTAACTAACATTCTTTGTATCATATTAAAAAAGTTTTACGTTACAGTTGCACAGCATAATTTAAAACGATGTTGCGCCTACCGATCAGTACTTGGTGAATAGCTTAATATATGTTTGTGGCAACCCAGGGAGATATGCCCTAAGGAAAATATATGAATTTGTGTGTAGAAAGTAATTTATGCGTATGGGAAAGAGTGAAAGTTAGAAGAAATAAGTGTATATTATAGATAATTTGATGGTTGTTGTTCTTAGTTGTAGCTTTCGTTCTCCTCCATACTGGGTGGTCCCCATCTTAAAAGCAGGAAAATTACATGTACATAGGTAGGCGTCCACATTCCTCAATGAGATTGATTGAGGAGTGAGAAGGCGAAGGAAGGGGTCACACCTGACAAAAGATATGGTTGGACAAGATTCTTTGTTTTGGGGAGGAAAATACAATATGTACCAGATCACCTCATGCCATTGGAATATGGGTTGGAGTCTTATTGGACTGGGGACGAACCTGTGTGAGGAATTTCTGACAACCAAAAAACCATGACGACCAAAGGTGACTGTTAAGAGAATTTTCGCTTACCAAGGCTTGCTGCTATCTACGACTTCATCTTCATCCTTCTTGGATTTTTAAATTTCAAGCAGCCTTTGTTACCCACAGTTAACTAATTTAACCCAACCATCTTTAGCTTAGTTTTATATTAAAAGAATAACTCAGTTCTTTTCTAGTTACCACAATTCCCATGTGACTATACTCTGATGATCCCCAGACCAAGATTTCCTGTATCTCATATATTCTTATAATAATAATTCACTCCCAACCGTATCAGCTATTCGAAGTCTGTGAGCATGTGTGAACTTCTCTAAAACTAAATTTTAACAAAAACAGATTATACTACTACGCCTTAGGCGCAAGCCCTAGACACTCTAAATTTTTAATATTGAAGACCATTACAGACAGATATCAGTAATGCTATTGCATTTCTGATCGTGTATAAAACAAGTGCAAATTAAAAACTTCAAAACCTTAATATTATGCCCTTATAATTATGGTTGCAGACTGAAATGCAGCTATACGAGTACACATGTTATACTGTCTTTTTTGTTTTAAAGTTAATATAAAATTCATTTTTTATATAATTGGTTTGGAAACATTAAACATATATTTGAGGTACGTAACTTTGTATACAAACATGTATATGATGAGAATAATTAATTCTAAACGTAAAGCAGAGAATTCTCAAAGGCTTTCTTTCCTTTCAATGCATCCAGTCACAAAATTATCGAAGCGTTTCATTCTTTCTTAAGAAGGCAAAATTACGAAGCATAGCCGATTTGGTAATTTTAGTTTCAAACTGATATAATAATATAATAGGAACAACAACATTAGAGGATTTGGATGCACACAAAATCCAAAATCTAATATAATCTAAAGAAATGTAAGAAGATGAAACTAAAGGTAGTTAGGAGTGTGCGTCAGCAATAGCATACCGAGGCTATGATAGTTGGCGTTTCATCAAAGATCATTCACATGCTAATTTATATTAATCGAAGATGACATAAAAATAATTAGCGATGATGAATAATTGGCGCAGTGCAATGATGACCTAATCTTTACAAACATAAAAGCATTGGCGGAACAAATTTGTATTATTAAGGACAGCACAACTACACTATAATTGTTATTTGTTTTTGTCCAAATTTAAAAAAAAAAACAAAAAAAAAAGTGATATATGGAGCCCATCATTTTGGTTTGGATTGTGGAGCCTACATGTGAAAGACTAACTGTAACTTTACCCAAATTTCAAAAGATAAATAGTAAAACAGATTAAACAAACTAGTAAAAAACATAATAATTTACTATCTTTTGTTTCTCACTTTCTTTAACTTGCGTGGAAATTTCCATTCCTATTTTAGTGTTTAACCATGTTTTCTCTCTCTCTCTGTGTGTGTCTATATATATATATATATATATATATATATATATATATATATATATATATATATATATATATATATATATATATATAGGGTCAAGGTAATATCCAATGTTCAAAAAGTAGTAAAATGTGTTTCAAAGTTGTCTTTTACTACAAATCTCTTACGTTCAAACATTCGGAGGACACTTGTAAAAGGTATTATAATATCAATATTAGTTTAATATTTGACAGCTAATATATTAATGGTGCACTAAATGTAATTACCTATCTCCTTATCTCAAACATATATTTATAGATTTCAGAGTTGACATTTGATTAGTGATGACTTAATTACGGCTCAATTGGTAGTAATAACACTTTATTTTAAGTTACTTAGTATTAGAACTAATTTTCTTGACAATTGACCGATTAGTCAGACTCGTGCTCATTTGGTCTTGGTGGTAGTTTAGTTGTGCATATGTGGCTAACTAAACAGTCATACGATACACAGGACTCCCAAGCCCAAGTCTGGTATGACTGACTAAGGGGTTTGTAATGGGACGAGTGTTTGCCTCAATCTTTTCAAGGTGATCGACCTAGTCCATATTATGGGCCTCTAGACCGTTCTGTTGAACGGTTAACAACCCTTCAAAATTTTGAAAATATGACCATTTAGGGGAAGACGCATGACACTTTGAATCTCACGACAGCCAAAATTCAAAGAGTCAGGAGTTGTGAGTTGTTGAATCTAGCTTGATCCAACGATTGAGGATAACTGACTGAGAGTTAGTTTTTGGCTACAAATATATGTCGGCCTCCCTTGTCATTTTCAATTTTGCCTTCTACTTTCCCTTGCCAACTGAACATCCAGTGCTTCTTTTGCTTTAAGGTAATAATGTCGATTGTCATCATCCGAGGGGTCTGCAAGAAGGAGTAGTCAAATGTATGATGATGTGTCATCATCGTTAATATCATTGTCAGTGTCTTCTTCAATTTTGGATCAACTTAGCGAGAGACAAACTTGGTTGACATAATAAATGTTAACAAAGTCGCACGTGTCATTTCTGTCGAGGCTGACGCCATATTGGAGATTGATGCAGCCAAAGAGGAGGACGTGATCATTCAATCACTCTCGGTCATTGAGAGCTACGATTGGGCATCCCATGAGATGGGAGAACATGTCACCCGCTTTCACATGGGACGTCAATTGCAATAGTGGGTCGAGTGGACTTGTTTCGTCAAGTCCCCCGCTGATGTCGAATGTTTATATCTTATTGCTTGTAAAGGAAACAACTTGGTGTTTTATGGAAAGTACTTTTTCCTTCATGTATGCTAGTTTGTTCAAAGACCTACTTGTTCGCCTTTCGTTTGATAACTTTCGCATAGGCGTGCTAAGTGAGCTTAACTGGCGCCTATCCAGCTTCACCCAAACAGTTGGGCCTTTATGTAAGCTTTCGTGGTGTTATGCACGACTCTCAGCATCACTCCCACTCACCTTATCTTTCTACACTTTTTTCGCACCTGCCTCAATGTCAAAAAGGGGTGTGTCTCCCTCATATCCGAGAAAGGGATGTGGTTGTTTACTTTATACACCTTCTCATTGAAGTAGTTCAAGACCAAGTATTTTAAAGTTAGAATAATGGATGTTGGCCGATCCAAATTTTTTGACGAGGCCAATCGGCCAAAGTTTTCTCTATATTGGACTGAGAATCCAAGGAAAATAACCTCATGGTACAAGGTGATAATGACATCGGTCGAGGTAGAAGCCATGGAGCTAATCGACGAGTTACCTCACTACCTCATTTTCTAGACTCTTGTTAATTGACTTGGATCTAAAAACCTTTGTAATGAGGTGTTTGGTAAAATGTCTTATTTACCTATGCTTGTTGATCGATCACTGTTAACTTGGCTAAATTCTTTGTTTTCTTTCAGATTTTGATGACCTCAATCTAAAGAAGGGCCTTATAAAAAAGATCGCCCCCACATGCAACATTGAAGGGGCGAATACATCCAACTACCCTTGGCGCTGCTACTCCAGAACACATAGTGGTTGTCATGGAGGGGGCTTGATGCGTTTCTACCGAACATCCTGCCCAAGAGAGGTAAGCCCTCTTGTGCGAGGCTCATTTTGTATTGGTTGACGAATAAACAGTCTTTTTGTTGTTTGTACATGACAGTTTGACCGCCAGCCATATGACTCTCTGTTTATGATTCACCAAAGATAATGAAATCTTATTTCTTTCATCCCTTGTCATTGTTAGTTGTTTTTGTTTCTTACTTGACTTTAACTCTTGTTGTTAACGCCTCACAAACCTTAAATCAACTTACCGATCAATTAAGTCTTGACGTAAACATAAAACAAATCCTATATATGATCGCTTGAGCACCTAGGTGCCTCTACTACGACGTCCTGTGCGGTGAGAGATTGTAAATGACATGAGGTTGGAAGAAATTTGCAGGTGAACTCGTTCGTCGTCAACCCTTTTCATTTGTGTACCGAGTAGTAGAGGTTTAGGGATGAACTCCTTTCATTGGCTCGGCGCAAGATTGATAAGGGTTTACGGGTGAACTCATGAGTCACCAACCTCTTTCATTCTTCATTTGGACCAAGCAGTAGGAGTTCACGAATGAACCATCCTTCATTGGCTTGGTGAGATTGGCAAGTGTTCACGGATGAACTCATCCTATACTTTATTATGGTCATTATTTTCTTTAAGGATAAATTCCTAAACAATATTTTCTTCATATTTGTCCGACTAAAATTAAAAACAGGTTTACTTTTCCTTTTAGAGGCACTTTAACGTTTTGAGGTACATTTAGCTAGGATGACCATACATGTGCCTTAAATATTCTCAAAGTGAATATTTGTTGAACTTTGATGCTAGTGATATGCTCAGTTCATTGATATGGTGTTTGTGAGCAACTATAAAGAAAGGAGCTTCTACAACAGGTAAGGGAAACTAGTTTTAATTTATAACTACACCAATGATTTATGAATTTTAACGAATGACGATGATTTATGAGAAATTAATTATGTGGAATCTATTTAAAATAATGAATTTACATGTATAAAGTGATTTATTGAATAAATGTTTGATTTTTGATTTTTTATTTATCCTATGCTATCTCTAAACTGATTTGATGTCTTGACTTAACTTGTTGTTTGATAACTAAGATTGTGCATGTTTTCAATTCAAAATGGATGAAAATTTTGGACAAGTGAGTTATGAGTACTTTGGTATCAAAACTCACCTGCATAATTACGCAAACACACTAGGCAAGCAGATGACTCACTAAGTGAGAGTGCATAATTTGCAATTAGAAAGCTACAACGTATTGATTCATCGGGTGAGTAACTCCTCGTTGGGCGAGCATATTAAAAGTAGTCAAAGGGGGTATACTTGTTGAGCAAACTAAATCGTGGTTGGGCTAGTATAAGAATGCTAAAATACCGAGAGCTAGGTGTGTGCTTGCCTTGCTGAGCAAGAAAGTCTCATTAACAAAACTTTTTAAGAATTTAGTCCCAATATTCTCTCATTGGGCGAGCCTATATGTTGTTGAGCGAAAAGGTTTTAAGCAAAGTTAAAGAACATTAGGGTAGCCTTCTCACTGAGTGAGAACTATGGTTACTGGGCGAGTGCCCTCTCAGGGGACACTCATTGATTAAGACATGAATTCATTAAGCGAGACTTCACTATTATGAAATTATATAAATAATTTAAATCTGGTAGTTTTTGTTATAATGGATATGGAATGAGGCAGTAGTGATTCTTAGGGTAGGAATACTATTATAGTTGTATTGTGTGTACTGTATTGATAGAGACTGAAATGAGATCATTTTGACTCTACTAGTAATCAGATTCATATATATGAAAATAACTAGTGTTAAGAGTCCATGGAAACAATATATAGAGTGAGTCGACAAAAGTCAGGTTGTAATATATGAAATTTACCTTATCATGTTTTATAGATGGAGTAGATGCTTGGACATGTTATAGTTATAGCTTTTGAGAGACAAGAATAAATAAGTAATGACATGTGTCTGGTCTAAGGGTACTAATCAATACATTAGTCCTCTAAAGGTTCTTTCTATGAGTCTTGCTATATGAGTGGATTATAATAGTTTTTATGTATGGATGTAGTTTATAGGATTTGTGAAATTTATGTGGTTATTTTTCAAAATTATTAGTATATTTTCTTTTTTATTTAAGATTTGTAAGTTTTAAATTAACTTTAGTTTATCTTATTGTTTTTTATGGTATTGTTATTTTTCTTTTATGATCATGAACTTCACGAGAGTAAAAAATAACGTAGAATTTGAATAGGAACCATGCTAGTCTATATTATGAGAGAGATGTGGATAGTTTAGTATAAATATATCATGTGTATAAGTTACTCCTTTATTTCTTTTTTAAAATATCATTTATTATTGTACGTTATACTATAAACTCTATACTAGACTTACGCATTTGATATAGTTATGTGATTACCTCTTGATAGTATTTTGATTCTACAATGGGCCGTTACAAGAAAAATGTCGTTACTTTAACAAACATTATAATAATAGAATAAAATATTTACCAAATGATATAATGAAAATAAAAACTTAAATGTTATCAGTTTGTCACTAAATTAAAAACAAAACCATAAGAATGTACTTTCTATCACTTAAAAACACTAAGGTTTTAGATTTAATGATTAACCATTATCGTTTTATGTTAGTTGGTTCTAAGCAAGCATAACTATTTAAGATAGAACCACGTAAATTTATTGGCTGAGTTGGGCCACATTGAAGTTAGAAAATTGGGTTGGATCGATGCATTTTGGACAATTATTTTATGATTATTTTCTACATGTCTCTATTATAGTAGATTGATAAAAAAAACATTTTTAAAATCTTGTGAAAACATACTATTAAAAAATATATTGGAAAAAAATTGATTACATATTTCGAAGACATTACTGAAAAAATTGTAAAATAAATATTTTAAAATATATAATCCAAATATATTACAGAAAAGCATACTCTTTTTTTGTTTTGTTGTTCTTATTAACTGGGTATTCGATTGTTGGTAACACTAAGTTGAAATGTGTTTAATTTTGGTTTACATGTGTGTGTTTGATTTTGGTCCTATCCATGCCTATCTTGTATCCGTGTTTCTTTTTATTGTTGTGTTTGCTGCCTAGAAGCAACAAAAGAAATAGATTGCATAATTAGAATTTATTTTAGTTTCATATAGTATTTTTCCGAAAAAAATAAGGATTTTAAAAAGTCATTTTATCATTCCATAAATAATTATGGAGGTGTTAAAAGCAATTTTCTTTGCATTATATCTACGTTGTTTGGGCCTTTTTGTTCTTTCATTGTTTTCTAAAGAACTGAGAGTACTTAGAATTTTCATTCTTTATCTTCCTAATTTGGTTCGATTTCTATATACTTTGTTTTTCTTAATACATTCTTTTAAGAACATAGAATACACAATGATTATTATATAACAAATTAGGGACAGATTGTCTCATATTATGTTGTTAAAAAGTATGTGAATAATTTTTTATGTAATTACTATTAAAATGTGTGTGAAGTTAGTTTTACCATTTCAATAATTTATTTGTACTTTTTATATATAATAAAGATAAAATAAAAATATGAAATATGTATATTAAATAGAAAATTTCCTCTGTTTATATAGACTGAATTAATTATTTTCATTAAGAATATTTTTAATTGTTATTTTTTAAACGTGAGTATATTTTGAGTTATTTTTTAAGAGAAAATTTAAAAAGGCTTTGTGTAATTAATTTTCTAACTAAATGCAATCTTTTGGAAAGATAATAAAATAACACTTATAGTTTACATGTAACACCCAAAATTAATAGAATTACTCTACTAATTTAAAGTATTAATATTTGTTATTAAACAAAACAACTATCTAATATATCATATACGTATTTAAAATATTTTCAAAAGTTATATATTAAAGTTTTGTAGAACATAAACTTATATCTAGAGGAAATATATAAAACATAACAGAAGATATTCATATGGAGCCTTCTCTGTTTATACAACTCCTATCTCACTTTTAAAATTCTCCCGTACATTATCTCATGCTCTCATGTAATATACTAGAAGGAAGAAAAATAACCACAAATTAGGATAAACTAGTATATTTAAAAAGGAAAAACACTTATAAATAGTTCAAAGGATTAATAAAAGAAATCATTCATAAACAATTTCATTCAATATCCACAATCATCTAGATCAACTATAACTATTACCTTTGAGGAATTTCATGTATTAAATTAGATTCATAAATTATGCATCTATCATAAATTTAGCTCTTAATAATTTTGGCTTATAATACCAAAACTATACCCAACCCTCCTTTATGACAGGGTTAGCTTACTATGACATGCTATAAATGTTATTTTTCAATCAAATTCTTTTCATCAGAAACTCTCGTTACCTAACTATATTTCTTAATGTGAGTTAGAATACTTAGTAGAGTCTAGATAATATACAACGGAGTCCCTCTTCAATACACCTTACACAATAATGAAATACTTTCTCTCTTTGAAAGTCATTCCATTTTCACCACATGCCATTATTCAAAATATAATACATGCATTATAATTCATATCAAACTCATCCATCATTTATAATATAACAACATACATGCTTTACATTTCATATCACACTCATCCATCATTCATAATATACCACACACATGTTTTACATTTCCTATCAAACTTTCCCATAAATCAAAACCTGATTGAACCTGCTACAAACTAGAGTTGTCCAATATTAAACGGGGTGGTGGGTAAACATAGTGAGCCAACCCAAACCGACTCATTTATTAGCGAGCCAGAGAAATTCGAACCCGGCCCCACCCACCACGGGTTGGTGGGTAAACAGGTTGGCTAACTAGCTCCCTTAATTACATTTTTTTAAAATAAAAAATTACAAACTTTCTATAATTCAAATCTAAAGAAAGTTCTCTCCCAAATTTCACTCCCAACATGGGTGTTTAATTAATTTTGAAAATGAGGAACTTAAATAATTTTTTCAAGCAAAAATAATAATAAATATTTTTTATAAAATTAAAATTAAATTTTAATAAAGTAAAATTAGGTAGATGAGTTGGTAGGTCAACCCGGCCTACCACGGGTTCAACCAGCATAAGCCGGGTTTAAATGAGCCAGATTGAAATCTGATCCGCATAAAAAAAATACAATTTTTTCAAACCCAACCCGGTCCGAACCCGTGGTGGACCGGGTTGGCCCGTGGGTTGTGACCCATTTTGACAACTATACTACAAACCATAAATTACTATCAATATACACTCTTTTATGTTAAGGTCAAACCAAAACCACAAATAAGAACCTAACAACCAACCAACACATCAATGTAGTAATATTTTTTACAATTGACAAACCAAGTAAGAGAAACCTAAAAAAAACAACAATAATGAGCAATTGATTATTCTAACAACAAATCTCTAATAAAAGATTTTAACAGTCAAAGTGAATAATCTTATGTTTAGACCAAATGTCGAAAATTCAACTCGATCCAACCGTTAACAAAACAAAAATCCTAAATTTCCTGATGACTTTGAATAGGAAAATAAGGTGGTGCCTAGTGGTGAGAAAATGGCACCCGACAGTGTCACCCAACGCTAGGTGGGTGGTGCGCGATTCTAACCCCTTTGGACTCACTAACTTCAGAGCACTTAACAGTACTAAAGTGATGCCTAACGCCCTAGACCTTTAGGACTCTCTGATTTGTGTTTTTCTATGACATCTGATGATCTGATGGTACCACTTAACACTGTATTAGCAAACAATCCAAATTCAACTGCGTTAAGTAGAGAAAATTGGATGATTCTAACATAACAAAACCAATTTTACAAGCATAAACCATAATCAACCATATTTTAGAAACCATAACATCAGTCAAATTTATCAATTTTAGAACAAAAAGATCATTATAAATAAACTAACTCCTCTTACCTGACTACGAGCAAAAACACATCACTTTTCCACCTCTAGGTATCCCTAAACACAAAGAAAATAATATTTGCATAAGAAAATCTTAGATCAATAATATGATAATATCTTAATAATCCTAATTAAACAAAATTTTATTTAGAGCTCTTAAAAAACACAAGCATATACATTAATAATGCATATAAAAATTAAGTCTAAGAGAGCAAAAGATGAATATATTATGTTTGACAAATTAATCAAGTATTGCAACCAAGGATCTATAACGTATTGTGATCTTCATGATGATAAAGAATGAAATCATAAATCTAAAGAAAAAACTAAAAAAAAACTAAAAATTATTTTTTTTAATAAAAATAAGGGTTAAATATGTTTTTAGTCCCTAAACTATTACACGATTTTGTTTTTAGTCCCTCTTTCAAACTAAGGTACTTTTTAGTCCTTCTCCTTTAGGAAAACATAATTTTACGTCCTCAAAAACCAACGACGTTAAAAAGAAGCTGAGCTGGCTGACGGTGGAGTGTCAAGTCATCTTTTTTCTCACATTGAGTCAATCTGACCCTCACCGTTCAGTCACCATCATCATTCAGTCACCATCACCGTTCGGTCACCATAACCATTCAGTCATCATAACCATTTGGCCACCACCAATACCGTTCGACCACCACCAATACTATTCGGTCATTCAGTCATTATAATCATTCGGTCATTCCCAATACCGTTCGGTTATTAACAATACCATTCGGTCACCACCAATATCGTTTCGCTCATTCAATCATTATAACCATTCGGCCTTACCAATATCGTTCGGCCATTGACAATACCATTCGGCATTACCATACGGTAAGGGACAGATTGACTCAGTGTCAGAAAGAACATGACGTGACACTCCACCGTTAGCCATCTCAGCTTCTTTTTAACGCCGTTAGTTTTAAGGACGAAAAATTATGGTTTCCTAAAGGTGAAGGACCAAAAAGTACCTTACTTTGAAAGAGAGACTAAAAACAAAATCGCTTGTGTTGAGAATCATTATTGATTCTTTTACTGTAATATGAACCGAAGTTCATTTCTTCTTAAGGTTTTAGTTTCTGTTATTTTTCCCTAACTGTTTTCTGTTTCCAAGAGCTCTATAAATAGAGCTCTCCTTTTACGTCTTCAGATATATGAAAATACAGTGATTAAAAACAATAACAAGAGAAGAAAGAAAGGATTAGTTTTACTTACTTGTCTCTTCATTCTCTCCATTTTTCTCTTCTGCATCCTAGCCGTTTGACGTCACCGGACCACCGTGCTGCCATCGTCTTCTTCGGCCTCCTGGGAAGAAACCTCTGGAACCTCTGATCTCTCTCTTCCCTTCGCACAGAGTTATCTGCCACGTCCACGCTTTGCTTTTTCCCTGATGGCTTTAATCACGTTGCGGGCCAAGAGCTGTTGGGCCATTCCACTATTCACAATTGATTGGGCCACGGTTTAATATGGTATCAGGAGCTACTCTGTTTCCGCTACCCCCACTGATTTTCTTGAAATTTTCTGGGTTTGTTCTTTCAGTCTTTAACTTCCATGGAACTGGCAGATTTCAACAACCCTTCCAGTCCTTATTACTTACACCCGGGAGAGAACCCAGGTCTAACCCTCATCACTCAAACTTTAAGTGAAAATAACTATTCATCCTGGAGCAGAAGCATGAGAAGAGCTTTGCTGTCCAAGAACAAGATTAAATTCATTGATGGGTCAATAAAGAAACCCCAAAAGGATGACATCCTATATGATGCATGGGAAAGGTGCAACATGATGATATTGTCTTGGGTAACAAAAACTCTTTCACCACAAATAGCCGAGAGTGTCATATATGTGGAAGATGCAAAAGAATTATGGGATGAGCTAAAAGAAAGATTTTCCAAGGGTGATCATTTCAAAATTTCAGACTTACTCCAAGACATACATTCCATTAGACAGGGAGAAAGAGGAGTGAGTCAATTTTTTACTGACTTAAAGATTCTTTGGGAAGAATTGGAGTTCTTGAGACCCATACCCACCTGTACTTGCAAGATTCCTTGCAGTTGTGATCTTTCAAGAACCTTCTTGAAATACAGAGAGATGGAGCACGTGATATGCTTTCTAAAGGGATTGAATGAATCCTACAATACAGTAAGGACACAGATCCTGTTAATGGATCCCCTCCCAAACATCAATCGGGTATTTTCCCTCATTATACAGCAAGAGAGACAGGAAAAGCATGGGTCTGCCGATGCTAAAGTTTTGGCCAGCACTGCTGACAAAAACAGTCAATGGAAAGGACAAGGAAGGGGCTATGGGTCCCGTGGTCAAGGAAGAGGAAGAGGAAAAAATCCCAATTATGGCAAACAGTGTTCCTATTGCAACAAAATGAATCACACTGTGGATGAGTGCTACTCTAAACATGGGTATCCACCTTGGTACAAGAAAGGAGAAGGGAGTCAAGACAAAAAAAATGAATGGAGCTCTGCCCATGCTTGCCAGAATACCACTGAATCCGAAGGAGCTCAGAAAACACAGATTACAAATAAGGACAACATATTTGGCTCTATTACTGCAGAACAGATGCAGAAACTACTCAGAATGATAGACAAAGAAGATGAGCCCACTCACAAAGTTAATCAAATTCAGAGGAACGATATTGCAAACAAGCAAGGTAACTCTTCCTGGATAATTGATACTGGTGCCACCGACCATGTGACACATGATAAAATGAATTTTATGACATACCATGAAATTAAACCTATTTCTATAAGACTGCCTAACAATACTACTCTCATTGCTAGACATGCTGGTACTGTGAAATTCTCTGAGGACCTCATCATTTTTAATGTTTTACATATTCCTGAGTTTTATTTCAATTTGATCTCAGTTCAAAGTCTTATTAAAGACTTGAATTGTAGTCTAACTTTCTCATCTAAGACTTGTCAGATAAAGGAGAACCACACTTCGAAGATGATTGGATATGCTAATTCTTGGAGAGGGCTCTATTATCTGCAGGGTTTCCCTAAACTGGATCAGGAAAATATTTCCAGGAATGTTCTTTCTTTTAATAAAACTGATGTAAACCTATGGCACTATAGGCTAGGCCATCCAGGGGACAGGGTCATGAAACAAATATGCGAGAACTTTCCCTATGTTAGTTTAGGCTATAATACTGTTTGTGATACCTGTCACTATGCTAAACAAAGAAAACTGTCATTTCAAAAGAGTACTTCTACTACTGCTGAATGCTTTGATATTGTGCACTGTGATATATGGGGTCCTTTTAACACTATCTCTGTTCATGGGCATAAATATTTTCTCACTATTGTTGATGATTACAGTAGACACACTTGGATTTTTTTGATGAATAATAAGGGTCAAACTAGAGATTTATTGCAAAGCTTTGTCATTAAAATTAAAAACCAATTCAACAAAGGGATTAAGACCATTAGGTCTGATAATGGTCCTGAATTTAAGTGTGTGGATTTCTACAAACTACATGGTATTAACCATCAAAGGAGTTGTGTTGAGACTCCTGAGCAAAACTCTGTTGTTGAAAGGAAACACCAACACATTTTAAACGTTACCCGTGGCCTTCTTTTTCAGTCTAATGTACCCAATGCATACTGGTCCTATGCGGTCAGTCATGCAGTTTATCTTGTAAATAGGCTACCTACTCCCACTCTTAATAACAAAACCCCCCATGATCTGCTTTATAATTCACCTCCTACTTATTTGAACCTCAAAATTTTTGGATGTTTGTGTTTTGCTTCCACTCTTGAACAAAACAGAGGTAAACTTGACCCAAGAGCTCGAAAGGCAATTTTCCTGGGCTACAGAACTGGTGTGAAAGGTTACCTTGTGCTTGACATAAGCACCAAGGAACTACTTATAAGCAGGAACGTTATCTTCCATGAAGATGTTTTTCCTTACAAATATGTACAGGACAACAATCCAAATGCAGATAGTGGAAGGGACAGAGTTGATTCACTCACTGATTTTTTTAAAGACCACATCTACACTGGTGATGGCATGCATAATGGAGCAGCTGACCAGGAAGCAACACAATCAATCACTGCTGATGCAGACAGCAGTGACAATGCAGGAGACAGTCAGGAAATGCAAGTGTACAGAAGGTCTAACAGGCCTAGAAAGACCCCTGACTACCTAAAGGATTACATCCACCAGGTCAATCAATCCCTATGAAACTCAATTAATAAAAATTTCTATTTATAATATGACTTTTAGTAATAAAATAATCGACATTATTTTTTAAGTTTATTATTAATTATTTTCTAAGTGGTCTCTATATTTTGATTTTTATATATATATAAATATATATATATATATATATGGGGTTTGCTAACGGGCGTACGCCTGTTTTTCAGTTGGTACATTTTAGCAATGTGTATCGGGTTTTAGTAGACAAAAATATCCTTATATACCATGAATTCTAAGTTTTAAGGTTAAGGGTATTTTAATAATTTTCATTCTCAAAACTAAAAAAAAAAAAAACTCGTACTCACCTCTCTCATTCCTCTCAACCCTTTCTCTTTCATCTTTCTCACTCCAATCTTAATCTTTTCTCTGTCATCCCTACCATAGCCCCAATTGAAAAAAATTAGAAACACTTGTCTTTAAACAATCTTACAAAAAAATGATTTTATAATGAGTTTTCATCTTATAATTTTTGTCTTATCTAATTTTCACAAGCATAAAGGAATTGGTAATTAACCTGTAAAAAATCAGAAATACTTGTTGTTACATAATTTCTTACAAAAAATGATTTTATAATGAGTTTTTATTTTATAATTTTTGCCTTATCTAATTTTATCTAATTTTCACAAGCATAATGACATAAAAGGAATTGGTAATTGGCCTGGAAAAAATCAGAAACACTCGTTGTTAAACAATTTCTTACAAAAAATGACTTTATAATGAGTTTTCATTTTATAATTTTTGTCGTATATAATTTTATCTAATTTTCATAAACATAATGACATCCGAAAGAATTGGTAATTGGCCTGAAGGGTTTTTTTAGAGATGATGATTCAACCTATGCAAATAATGAAATTAGAGAGATTAGTGAAGATGATGAAATTGAAGAGATCTTGAATGAACCTTGGCCTGAAGGTGAATATGTCAATGACTCAACTCTTTACAAAGGCAAATTGTTTAAAGGCAAGTGTTTCTGATTTTTTCAATTGGGGCTACACTAGGGATGACAGAGAAAAGGTTGGAGTGAGAGAGATGAAAGAGAAAGGATTGAGAGACGTGAGTAAGGGTTTGGGTTTTTTTTTTTTTTTTAAGTTTTGAGAATGAAAATTATTAAAATACCCTTAACCTTAAAACTTAGAATTCATGATATATAAGGGTATTTTTGTCTACTAAAATCCGGTACACATTGCTAAAATGTACCAACTGAAAAACAGGCGTACGCGCGTTAGCAAACCCATATATATATATATATATATATATATATATATATGTATGTATACATATATGTATATATATTATATTATATTATATTATTAAAAGATGTATGAATAATTTGTATTATATTGCATTATCAAAATATATATGAATTTGGTACTTAAACATTCTATTTTTACTTTTGATTTTTAAATATAATTAAAAATGCAATAAAAATTTAAAATAATTTTTTTTAATTGTGAATATATTTTCAGTTATTATTTTATGGGATAATATTTAAAAGTGTTTTGTGTAATTTGTTTTCGAGCTAAATGCACACTATTGAAAGATAATTATCTTAACACTAAGTAGGTATGATACCATGTCATATAAGCTAGTTTAAATATTAATATCATAAAAAAAAATATGGAAATGTAATTTAATTAAAAAAATTGTTTTTAATTAAATTTAATTGAGAACTATGCATTTATAGTTTGAAATAAATATAATTAGTTAAAAGTTAATAATAACTGTAAATACTAGCTATATTAGATATTGATTGATAAAGTTTCAGGATTAACTAAATATATTTTAATAAAAAGTTAAAAAATCTTTATAATTAGTTAGTTGATATGACAAATGTTTGATGAAATTTGGTATTATACACTCTGTTATGGGTAAAGAAGGGAAAGTCATCATCTGCGCTTTCTCTCCCACTCTGATAGCTAACATGAAGAACTAATAGTAATTAGGAACTTGTACAGTGGGATCACGAACACTCTACGTTTACGCTATCTCCGTATACTCTTTCTTTCACGTTTTTTCTTCTCCTCTTCCTACACCTACACCACGCAGCCTTCCTAGGGTTTCATTCCATCATGAACTGTGAGGTCTGTCAGCTCAAGGAATTAGAACTCGAGCATTTCGAGATACGTGAGGTTTTGCGATGTAATTCCCCTGCTCCTATTGCTAATCAATTTTCTCAATTATGATTTTGTTGTTGGTTTTGTTCAATTGCAATAACTACAGTGACGGTGTTGCAGGCATATTGCACACCATCGTCTTTCACCGTGCCTTGGGTCTTGTGCGCCCTAAAGACGTTGACTTGGAGCTTTTTGATGTAACTTACGTATGTTTTCTATCTCAATATAGGGCTATTGTCACTTGTGCTTCAATATCTTTAGTACTCTTTTTAACTGTCATATATCCATTACAATCACTTATAAGTGCATGTTTGGTTTCGAGTTGAAGAGTGGTTCTGGTCTAAAATTAACTGAGTTGAAGCAAGTTTAGATAGACTTTAGGTTGAAAAACAAATTTTTATATTGAATTTTATTACTATGTTACTTTTCGTATAAAAACAGCTAAGTATATATTGCTTCACTTCTAAACAAATTTTAATCAGAATCAATTTTGCAAACACTCACCTAAACACGCTAAATAAACTAATTGTATTGTGTTCTGTTTTTTATATCATTCTTGGTGCGTAGGTGCAATGTGGAGAGGCAGAGCTTGAAAAGAAAATAGATGAAAAGATTGAGCAGTTTGTTTGTTGGGTGGAGAAGCACCCAAACAAAAAGAGTCAGGTCAGTGATATGGTGAAAATGGTGATAGTAGGGTTATTGTATTTTGATTTTGTTTTGTTGTAATTAGTATTTTGACGGGGTTGTGAATTGGATAGTGCAGATATGTTTATCTTTCTATGAGGTGAAAAACAAACAGGCGTCTTGGTTCAGTAACAAGATTGAACGTTTGTATTGGGAGCAGTGGTATATTAATCTGAATGTGGCTCAGCATAAGTTGCATTCTAGCAAGTATCATCATCCCAAAGTTGTAGATCCAGGAGGTGCAGTTGCTTGCTCTGTTTGTCAAACTAAATCTCTTATGATGTTTCACTCCTACTAATTTAGTGTTTTCACTCCTTTACTTAGACGTTTATTGGTAGGATGCTGTTTACCTCCTTTTGTGTTTCTTATGTGTAGAGGGAGCGTTGGAGGATAGAAATGCCCGTAGTGCAGCACTGGAGGCAGCACTGCGTGAGGTTTTGTTTCAGATAATTAAATTTGTTAATGAGAAAAAGGATCACGTTCCTCCAATTCCAAATCTTGAGGGCGCTGTTTCATTTCCCTATGAAATTACAATACCTAGGTGAGTTGTGTGTACACCTTATCAGTTGTGATTTTGCATTTCTTATATTTCTTTAATATTCTGACCGCTCTGATTTTAAGGCAGTGTTCTACTTGGTTGATTGTGTTGATAACATGATATCTTTCAAGTTTTCTTTTTTCAATATGACTTGTAGAAAATCTATGAGCTATTGGAGTCCAAGGTTTTTGGATTGAGTGGGATTAAGTTGAAGTACATATATTGTAATAAAATGTAGTAAGTTGAAATTAACAATGCTCTAGAGGTAAAATTTCAGAATAACACTGCCACAAACTGCACAATTTAGGCATCTTAGGTCCAACACCGGGGGACCATTCAAAGGATTCGAAAGTGCTTGTGATCATGAATTATCTACGAAATTAGAAAGGGATTTGATAATGCACAGGTTGTAGTTTATATTGGTCAGTCAAGTGCAAAAAAGGGTTCAGTGCATAGGGAAGGCCGTGGTAGATTAGTGGATTTACTAGAAATATAAAATTAGGGACAATCGTATATGAGAGAAAAACTGAGTGACATTTTTCAAGTAAAAGATGGCAAAAACTTACCCTATTTATGGCTTGGTCATGTTAGTAGTCCAATGAAATAATAAAATGTTAAGAATTAAGATAAGACCTCCCCCTCCTCACCCAGTAGATGAGAACTATTTGAAAATACTCCATTCTAAATGGCTTTTCTCTTTCACTGCAAATTAAGTTTTGACTGGACCACACTGGCGTCAAATGATCCATACAGCTAACTCCACATAGTGAGATTAGGCTTTACTGTTAATTTTACTCGTAATTAGGTGGAGGCAGAAAAAAATTGAATGGCTATGGTCTAGCTTGGTGGAAAGAATTGCAGACTTTAATGCGTACTGCAATGAATTTTGCTGTAGAGTTTAGTGGAAAGAGAGACCAGCCAGATAACAGAAATTACATTTTCATGAAAACTATTTTCAAGGTAGTGTTTAGTAACATGCATTGCTTAAGCGGCATTGCATGAGCTTATTGTTTTGAGAATGTAAATTTATTGAAAGGAAGCTGTCTCTTCTGCATAACTTGAAAAGTTTGAAATCATAAATGGTTTGATATAGATTGGGATCAGTGTTGAAAATTACTGTTGGCAGAGTTTAATGGAAGAGAGACCAGGGCAGAGAACATAAATTACATTTTCATGAAAACTATTTTCAGGGTAGTGTTTAGTAACATTCATTGTTTAAGAGCATTGCATCAGCTTATTGTTTGGAGAATGTAAATTTATTGAGAAGGTATCTATTCTGCATAACTTGAAAAGTTTCAAATCATAAATTGTTTTGTATGGATTGGGATCAGTGTTGAAGAAAATTCGTGTCGACATTATTTAGTATGTGATATTTTGTTACCCACTAATTTTACCTAATTTCATGACAAAACTTTTTACTGTAATTTGAATGTCCACCCTTTTGCTTTACCTATTTTCTTGCTTTTTTTGTGATGAATCATTTGTAAATAAAGGTGTCATTACTAGTTAGGTAAGACATCTCTAATTCGACAAATTCAAGTCGGATGCTTGCATCATGTTCTCTGTTTGAAATTGTTTGTATTCATTCGGACTTAATGCTTATGGTAGCTAAAAGGTAGATTCATTTGTAGTGGCTTATCATTTTCCTAGGGCGTTGCATCATCCAATTATTGCTCTTAATGTAGTTCAACATGAATGATTATAAATAGAGATGCTGCTTAGTACTTCTTCACTCGAGCATTTCACCAAAATCTAGTCTTCAACTTGGTACTAACTTTAGCATTTCACCAAAATTTAGTCTTCAACTTGGTACTAGAGTAGGTTTATTGCCGCTCTGCTTGTCTCTGTTTTTGGACATTTTTCTGTGTTGTCTGCTATTGTCAGTCACCAACTGTAGCACTGTACATAATTTGGTACTTTTCGTCCACTGTGCATTTGTACACTGTTCACTGTTGTTTTATGTGTGCTTCAAGATATTCTCAAGTGTTTAAGGAAACATGTCAGAAGCAGGGTTTTTTTTTTCAGTAGTGCCTCAAGGCATAGTATTAATTGAAGACCATGCATAATAGATTCAAGCGAATTTATCGTGATGACTCTTTATTCTCCTTAATGTCTCCTAAATTTCATCATATCTTCAACATAGCAAATGGTACACAGCCTTAACTCTTGCAAGCAGAGAAGTTCTTTCTAGGATTTGAACCCATGTTCTCTAGTTCACAAGGAATCCGTCCCTTCTTGTTGCACCAAAGTTCTTTCTTTTAGCAGAATGAATGCCTTGACCTTGATAGCTTATATTCCCTACTTATTGGGGAGCCCCTCCATCTATCATTATAGAATAGGTATTACAACTATATTTTTCATGACCTTTACTTTATATTATTTTGTTGTCACTAATTACTAATATTTCTAAAATTTTGTGTCACTGCAAAAGTATTCCCTAAATCAACTGGTCAAATGCTAATTAGGGTCTCTGCAAAACAATTCTGTGATATTTGCTTTGTGATCGGCGACACGATAAAGAGCTGTTAGAATTATTGTTGAAAAGTTCTCTAGATTGTGGTCTCTTTTAGATTGTCTTAGGTGCGGTCCCTTTGAGAACTACCTTAATGGCAATCTCAAGGGTGGTGATTTAGTTTCATCTAACTTAAATAAAGTTTGTAGAGCTTAAACAGTTCTCATTGGACAAGACAGTTTTGTAGAATCAAGTTATGTTATAGATCCAAATTCTAAGATAGCATTAGACGGCCATTTTTTTGTGGCAATCTTAATTGCAGTCTCATGTGTGTGATGGTATAGTCTGATATTGATTATAGACACGACTTGATAATAAAACTTATAAAATTTGAACAATCCTTACCTTACAATCTAATGAGATAAACCTAAACCCATATTTTAAGAATTATCATAAAACATAATTTATTTATTGATATTACATTTTTTTTTGTTATTCTAAAACTGAAAGAGGAAAACAGAATTTCAAAGACGTGACAATCTGAAATAGATGTCTTGCAGCAAATATATACAAACACAATAAGCAACATCTCCAAAATTCTAGCAGCAACAATTCAAACTAATTACCACTCTTTTAACAACATATCCCATACATTAATGATATACTGCCTTGAGATTATATTTTTGTATTTTTATTTTGAAAAGCTGAAGGAAATATAATTTGTTAAGATCTTCAGATTGGTTGTTTAGTATAAACAACAATTATTCCATGAGCCTAGATTTACAGAATATCTATATTGGATGAGATTACTACCCTCCGCATCTTGCGTCATGAATTGTAGTTAGTTACTTTTACTTTTGAAAGTTATGCTGAAGCTGCTGAGTTAACCTTGTGCTGTCAATGACCAGTTCATCAGATTCTGCATTTGGGATGGACATGATCAAGAGAATGCTCCAGACAGGGCATCCAACAATGCTGAGTTGATTGTCAAAGTTTGTAGAGCGGTCTATGGGGTTAAAGGTATTCTTGTTCATATGTTTAAGCTTGAAATATGATGCTAAAGAAAGCCAAGGAATGCAGGGTTCAATCTCATCGTGGATAGCATATAGCAGAATCTATAGGTGCAAAATGACTTAAATATATATTTTTTCAAATATACATCCTTGTTAAAGCTCTCGTTTTGTATCTGGTCTTTATTCTACTCATCTCTCAACACATTTATCCATGGTAACTGAAACGCTTCATTCCTTTGAAGCATAACAGGAAGTTAATCTTGAATTTAGGTCTTTCAGTTTATATGATATAGTGGTGAAGTCGCTGAGAAATTTGCAGTAAAGATTATGATAAAATATAGAAATGCTTTCAGTAAATTATGGAATTATCGGCATATTGATTATTTATTTTTGAATCGATATTTGTTACTTCGTAATCTGTTTGTCTAAATTGCGTCACGACACCTTCCCTCGTTACCTGGGTCACGAATGGGACACGGAACACATTTTCTTTGTATTTTGGATCATAAATGGGACACAGAATCCAAATTAGATTGAATGTTTTATGCTCCTTTGCTTTTAAGATACGTATCTGTCATAATAGATTCTGTCGTTCAGTAAGCAATTCGTCAGTCTTGTCTATTTCGTTGAGTTGTCACCCCCAAAGAGAGAAACACTCGTACATCTTCATCCTTCTTTCTCTAATTGTATGTAATATGCCCTCAAGACTCAACAAAATGCATAAGGGGACGAATAAATATATAAATAAATGCATTAATATTTCAGAATTTGAGTTTTGATTTATTTGTTTGAGTTCAAAAAACAATTTCCTTTAGATGTAAACTAAAAGTATTATAAAAGTTACATTAGACGACGCATTTTACAGAATAATGATATTAAAATTTATTTTAGATTTTGCTAAATATGTACTTTAGTTTTACAATTTTAAATTGTTTATTGTTTAAATAGATATAAGTGTATTGTATTTTCTAAAATGTATTTCACACTTTAAGGAATCAAATCCATAGAAGTTGTTTAATCGTAAAATGGGCTAAGCAGTGTTTGGAGGCTAATATATAGGTTAATCCTTCATGCACCCATAAAAAACATCCAGTAGTTTCCGGAAAATTTTCATAATAGAATTGGGGTAATTGTCTTCTGGACAAAAATATCCAGATTTGTTTTAATGTGTTAAGGAAAATGAAATCCAGAATGACATAGTGCTGGGAAATATTTGATAGAGTACAGGAAGTAATAATCTAATATTTTTTGCAATTCACTCTCTTTCATTATTTTTTCCCTTAAAAATAATAAAAGGGGATATGGTTTATTTTTTAAATACTTATGTTAGTTGTTGACTTACTAAAATTTATTTTGGAGACAAATCCTCTTGGGTTAAATTCCTTGAGTCTATTGGTACACAACTGTATGCCCAGTACACTGTAAACATCACCCTTAAGTATTATTCTCTCTTCATAAAAAATAACGAAAAATAAGTGCTAAGTTATCTATTAAAAAATAAACCAAGTTTAAAATAAAAAACTGACTTCTTAACAAAAGAATGAAAAAAGAAATCTCATTTCAGCCCTATAGAAAACTATTCCGGTAATTATCAAGTAGATATGAAAAAAAGATATCTCATATTCCATCAATTTATATATTAGGTTTGTGCTTTGGTCTCTCATATTGAACCAAGAAGCACATAACAAGTTTTGTTAGAGGACTCAATTATAATAAAAGTTTAATCAGTGGTCTCCTTTTTTATTAAAAGTCACATATCGGTTTTTCAATTTTTTTATTGAGTTTTTATTTTTGGAAAATTAAAGTAATTAAGTTATTGTTGATAATATACTCTGTTAAAGAGAGTGTCAAGTGTCACTTTATGTTTTTTATTTTTAATTTTTAAAATATTTTATTTTTATTTTTTTAAAATAAAAGATTTATCATTTATTAAAATGATATTATGTCACATGACAACGACAATGTGATATGATAATGGCAATGTCATATACATTAATCTCAATTTAATGTCTATATTTTTATTGTTTCAATTTAGTTCTAGATTTTTTAAAATTAAATAATTTTATCATTTTTAAAATTCAAACCAAATTTAATTGGTATATAAATGTTATATAAATATTCTTATTAAATACTTTTAATAAAGTGAAGTTTTTTTATATTTATATTTAATTAATTATATAAATATTAATTATGTTATTTAAATTTTTACTTAAAGTATGTACTTTATATATCTGTAATTAGTTTTAGAATCTTAATCACAAAAATGTATAAATATCTCTATTTTATTTTTTCTTATTTTTTATATTGTTGTTGTTTGTGCTTTGTATACATAATACAAAATCATTTTAGTTGACATTTTTTTTATTTGAGATTTTTCTTTTAAGTCAAAACTATTTTTTTTAAATAACAAAATTTATCTCAAGTATTATAAGATCCTATGTAAATATATGTTGGGAATTTTATCTGATAAAATTTTATATATCTTATTTTTCTGGGATAGTGAAAATTTTATAAAATTAAGCAAATTCTGTAACATCCTATAATCTCACTTTATAATTCATAGGTGATATATATATATATATATATATATATTTTAAACTCAGATTTCAACTACAAACTCATAAATATAACTCGAATTCTTTTAATTTATTCTTCTATTTCTTTCTTCATCGGCACTGAATTAGACGACATTCCTTCATCGGCTTCCGTATAACAAATTATACGATCATCGCACATACACAAACAAGTAGGGTGAGCTAACATGCAACAAATTATTTATAAAACATGCATAATTACTTTGATAAACTCAACAAACATCATAAATAATTATGTTAGACACCCTCATACCATCATACAACAATCGCACCATAGACACTCATCCCATCATACCACAATCCCTAATAGACACTTATCCCACAATACCCAATATACACTCATTCCACAATACCCAATAGGCACTCATTCCACAATGCCTAATAGACACTCATTCAACAATACCCAATAGACACTCATTCCACAATACCCAATAGACACTCATTCCACAATACCCAATAGACACTCATTCCACAATATCCAATAGATACTCATTCCACAATACCCAATAGACACTCATTCCACAATACCCAATAGACACTCATTCCAGAATACCCAATAGACACTCATTCCACAATACCCAATAGACACTCATTCCACAATACCCAATAGACACTCATTCCATAATACCCAATAGACACTCATTCGGATGATACGTTGATGAGCGGTCACGGGAGGTTATGCATTTGTGATGACTTCTACTTCTTCTTACAAATACAGTTCCAAAATACTTCATACCATCCACAAGGTTAGTCCTCAACACTATGTCCAAAATCGGCACATAGACCTGGACCTCCTACCCCTCCCACCACATAATTCATCCTTCTCTACTTGAGACTGAATGATTATTAGAGTATCAGGATAACCTCCAACAACAGGACCCTCAACATCAACATATACACTAATACCATATCATTACAGAATCTCTCCACGAGACTCATACCATGCTCATATTCCTCCACTCATATTATACCATTACAAAATCTCCCCATAATACTTATATCATGTTCAGATGCATAAATTCAAATCCAATATAAAATACAATCATCACAGAAATCATACAAAATGAATATATCACAAAATAAATTAGCAATACTAAAATATCACTATAAATGGTCACCGGAGAAGAATCAAATGTTTGAAGAATCAAACTCACCATAAACGCCAGTACATATGACTAGTCACAACTTACTGGATTTGACCAGGGCTGCTCTATGATCAGGGATGTACCAATTCCGGTTTTTAAGATTCCTCTATCCTACCATCACAATTATAACCTTAATATAAACGTTCTGGGGAACTAAGGAGTTGAATCTGGCATAGCCGGTTAGACATCTTCTTATCCTTCCAGAAAGATGAACCCATCACATATTTTATATCAATTGAGTATATTGCATAATAGTTTAACAGTACTTAATTTGTTCAATAGGATTTAAGTTAAAAACTTGTCGAGTAGACTTTCAGGAAAGAGAGGTGTGTCACTATGGACAACTTAAGTACCAAGTCTTTCCTTAGCCAAAGTGTTCCTCAACTAGTTTTTAACAAATTTCTTATTTACAGATTCAAAATAACAACATATAATATTAACACAAAAATTCAATACAACAAACACCTATGTTTTTCATTAACAATATTCACACAGAGTTTCAAGACATGAATAGTAATAAAACAATACTAAATCATAATATAAAAGCTTAGAAAGGTTAGCTCCCCTACCTCTATTCCAGACTTAATCTCTTGTTCAGAATTTGTTTCCCCGAAAACCCTCCAGAACCTCTACTCTTCTTGCAACTAAAAATTTCTTCCTAATTCTTTCTTCTCTATTTCTCAAGATTTCTCACTTGATTCTTCCTCTCCTTGTGCAGAATAACCTTTCCTCTCATCACTATTTATAGTCCAAAAATTTTACTATTTAACAATTTTTTAATATTATTTATTATTTTAATATTATTTATTATTTTAATATTATTTTATTATATTAATATTTTAATCACCACTTGACATATCTGATCCCTCAATAAATGACTTCAAACGTGTGGAGTGCTTATCCACTATCACTATTTTTTTAATTTTTTTTACAAAACCTTCTAAAATAGGTTCTCAAAACTTCGAACCCATTCTTTCTGAAATTACTATAATTTTATATCAAAAATTTTAATTTTTCTACCATAATTTACTATTTTATTATATCTTCGATCCATTAAAATTATTATTACTTATGAAATACTAAAATTTACTACTATAGATATTTTTCATGGGTCTTACAAATTCCACCGAGGGAATATTTTAGAACATTACGTAGTGGAAATGTTTTAGGATAATACACATGTTACAGCATTTCATGAATCACGTTGATTAAATGCCATAAATTAGTGTAGGCTATGAAGGGAATGCTATTAGCGTTTACCAAACAAGCTCTAGTACAACAAAATAAAAAATAAAAAGTTTAGAATCAGTCAAATGGACATTAAACTCATGCTAAGAACTGAAAAAAAAAATAGTACCAATTAATTAGCGTCATGAAAACACAAATAGAGAGAATAAATAATACTATGAATTAAATAATAATAATTGAATGTAGTTAACGACAAGTTGATTATAAATATTATAATATAAATAAAATACAAATTATTTTTTCATGCGCTTAGCCAACGTAAACCAATCATTTTTTTTATTAAAAAAATGTCGGTCAAGCCAAGACATTGTTATTGAAAATACAGTGTCGGTCTAACCAACACTTAAGAATATTTTTAAAAAAGTGACTAAAATGAATTGAACACACGTGAAATAATTTTTGCATATATATAGTGTCGAATGCCAAACTTATTTTCCTTCTTTTTCTCCAAAAATCCTACGTTAAACTGATTTTTCTCCCCTCCAATATTCTCCAATTCCTAGTTGTCTCGTGTGCTACCCAAATTGTAGCATTGTTTTCGTCATTGGTGAGCTTAAAAACCCAACTAGTTTACTATTAACGTAGTAAGTAATTTTCCTTACCCTTTATATTTCAATTGAGGTAAATTGAGAAACCCTAATATTATGCAGGTTACGTGGTTGAAATCAGGTGACGATTTGAAGCCAAAATCTTGAAGGTGGAGAGGCATATAGAGGTCGTGGTCATGAGCAAAGAAAGGGTTCACGTGTGGAGCTGAAACTCTAAATTTAAGGTAAGTTTTGTTTGTTTTGTTAGAACAAGTATTCAATACATCGTACTGCATTCTTTTTCTATGTACTTTAGTTTTTGGAATTAGTTGGTATGGTGGTTGGCCAAATTGTTGTGGTTTGGAGTGTTAGTTTATACATCCATAACAAATCAATAACAAATGAATAATTAAATCCTTTAAATAATTGAGTAATTTTTAAAGTTATTTTAAATCTGGATTGGTCATAGAAAATAATGTAAATCAAATGTATTTGACTTTCCAATAATAAAACACTTTATTAAGTTCTTTTTTATTTTTCTCCTTTGATAGAAATAAAGGAAAAAGAAAAAAAAATATGTATACACATTTACAAATGAATACCATAATCTATGAAATTTTTTCTATTATTCTTTCTTAAATTTTAATATTTCTAATTTGAGTTTGTCAAATTAAAATATTATTTATAATCTTTACACATTAATTTTTCATGATATTTATGTTTTTAATCGTAGATATATCTTTATTATATCACTTTAATAATTTAACTAATAACATAATTACTTTAACACATTTAGTTTTGGATATTTTATTTTTATACTAATGCAAAACGGACTCTGATTCGTTGTTAGTGTCAGTTATTTATCATTTTTCTTAATTTTGAGTTAATGTTGATTACAGATTTTCTTGTAGTTTAAGGAGATAATAAGGTGTGATGAAATTTCAAGGGACTATTTATTGAAAAAAAAAACATTAAAAAATTAATTATAAAAAAACACATTGTTTCGGTAGATACTTTTAGGGACCGAGAGACTAACCTGCTGACGCGTCTGGGCCGCTCGCTCGTTTCCAAACTCCTCCTGTTGGCCGATCGGTGTTGGCGCAAACCGATCGGTCTCCTTCTTGACGAGGGGGATGTACCTGCAAAAGGTACTCCGACGCCCAAGTTAGGCGTGTGATTTGAAGAGCCTCGGCTCTTGGTTGAATATTTAGTGAATGATTATCACTATTGAGTATTTGAGAGTCATGTGGAGTAAGTGGAACGTACCTGGCTTTTGGCCCTGGCTTTGTATTTATAATTTATCTCATGGATCCTGAGCTGATATAAGCCCAATAAAATATAAACAGAATAAGATATAAACAGATTACCTGAATATCCGGTTGGTTGTTTGTAACCACTCGGTTAATATTTTATACTATACATTATGCCCCCCAAGTCCGAGTTAAGCGGTTGGCTTTAGCCGTGGTCAACTATAGGACTGATGAGTTTGAGGGAGGCTGTGTTGGCGGAATTGAAAGCGTTTTACCGCTCGACTTTCAACATTAACCGAGCGGGATTTACCGCTCGTCCTTCAATAGGAACCGAGAGGAATTTACCTCTCGGTCTTCTACGTTAACCGAGAGGGCTTTACCTCTCGACCCTCGACATTAACCGAGCGGGATTTACCGCTCGTCCTTCAACATGAACCGAGAGGGATTTACCTCTCGGCCTTCGACTTTAACCGAGCGAGATTTACCGCTCGTCCTTCAACATGAACCGAGAGGAATTTACCTCTCGGCCTTCGACTTTAACCGAGCGGGATTTACCGCTCGTCCTTCAACATGAACCGAGAGGAATTTACCTCTCGGTCTTCAACATTAATCGAGAGGGTTTTACCTCTCGACCTTCAACAGTAACCGAGCGGGATTTACCGCTCGTCCTTCAACATGAACCGAGAGGGATTTACCTCTCGGCCTTCGACATTAACCGAGCGGGATTTACCGCTCGTCCTTCAACATGAACCGAGAGGAATTTACCTCTCGGTCTTCAACATTAATCGAGAGGGTTTTACCTCTCGACCTTCAACATTAACCGAGCGGAATTTACCGCTCGTCTTTCAACATGAACCGAGAGGGATTTACCTCTCGGCCTTCGACATTAACCGAGCGGGATTTACCGCTCGTCCTTCAACATGAACCGAGAGGGATTTACCTCTCGGCCTTCGACTTTAACCGAGCGGGATTTACCGCTCGTCCTTCAACATGAACCGAGAGGGATTTACCTCTCGGCCTTTGACATTAACCGAGCGGGATTTACCGCTCGTCCTTCAACATGAACCGAGAGGAATTTACCTCTCGGTCTTCAACATTAATCGAGAGGGTTTTACCTCTCGACCTTCAACATTAACCGAGCGGAATTTACCGCTCGTCTTTCAACATGAACCGAGAGGGATTTACCTCTCGGCCTTCGACATTAACCGAGCGGGATTTACCGCTCGTCCTTCAACATGAACCGAGAGGGATTTACCTCTCGGCCTTCGACTTTAACCGAGCGGGATTTACCGCTCGTCCTTCAACATGAACCGAGAGGGATTTACCTCTCGGCCTTCGACTTTAACCGAGCGGGATTTACCGCTCGTCCTTAGACATTAAGCGAGAGGAATTTACCGCTCGTTCTTCAACATGAACCGAGAGGGATTTACCTCTCGGCCTTCGATATTAACCGAGCGGGATTTACCGCTCGTCCTTCAACATGAACCGAGAGGGATTTACCTCTCGGCCTTCGACTTTAACCGAGCGGGATTTACCGCTCGTCCTTCAACATGAACCGAGAGGGATTTACCTCTCGGCCTTCGACTTTAACCGAGCGGGCTTTACCGCTCGTCCTTAGACATTAAGCGAGAGGAATTTACCGCTCGTTCTTCAACATGAACCGAGAGGGCTTTACCTCTCTCCCGAGGGGGATTTATCGCTCGGTCTTCGACCTAGGAGTGCTTCCTAGGGAACGGGCTTTACCGTTCGCTCGGTCTTCGACCTAGGAGTGCTTCCTAGGGAACGGGCTTTACCGTTCGGCTTTGAGAGGGTTTTACCTCTGTTTTGAGCTAGGATTGTTTCCTAGTGAACGGGATTTACCGTTCGTCTTTGAGAGGGCTTTACCTCTCTCCCGAGGGGGATTTACCGCTCGGTCTTCGACCTAGGAGTGCTTCCTAGGGAACGGGCTTTACCGTTCGGCTTTGAGAGGGTTTTACCTCTGTTTTGAGCTAGGATTGTTTCCTAGTGAACGGGATTTACCGTTCGTCTTTGAGAGGGCTTTACCTCTCTCCCGAGGGGGATTTACCGCTCGGTCTTCGACCTAGGAGTGCTTCCTAGGGAACGGGCTTTACCGTTCGGCTTTGAGAGGGTTTTACCTCTGCTTTGATCTAGGAGTGTTTCCTAGTGAACGGGATTTACCGTTCGTCTTTGAGAGGGCTTTACCTCTCTCCCGAGAGGGATTTACTGCTCGGTCCCTGACTTGATCGTTAATTATGAACTTTGCTGACGAAATTGACAATCAGTGTTTGTAATAGGAGACTTCCCCTTCGTTAATTGAATTCCATGAAGTCCGTTTATGACTAGATCTTAGTATGCACTTGCATAATTGATGGCGTGGATTTTGATATATATTTCTTCAAGATGTTCATTGCTGAAATTCTCATGATGATATATATTATGGTATATGACCGTATAATAAATGATTCGGTTACCAGATATTATGAATTGCACCGAATAAATCACATAGATAATAAACAAGGTATCAAAACCGTCTTGAGATTTTATAATATTGCTATTGATACTTATCTCTCACACAACAATTTCTTTGACTATTTTAATCATGCTAGAAAATATTTCGGTTATAATAATTAGATAACTATATTTATAGTTATATGCTATATTATATATAATATATCATATAATATATTATGGATTATACTATATATTTAACATAAAAATAGTTGTTATAATATCTATTATCAATTAGATATTTTATGAAATATTCATATTTCAAAAAATAGTTGTTATAACATCATTATTATATTTTTGACAGGAAAGATTGATGTAACTTATTCTTCTCTAATTGTAGGAATCTCCCGGCAATTTCATGAAAATAGCTCTTTTCTTTTCTGATCGTGATGATTGAGTTATAAATAAATTACGGAAGATATGTTAACAGCAGTCTTCGAACTGATTACTGGTGACCCAGCAAATCGCACTGATCATGAATTTGGTCCCTCCATTGTTAAATGTTATCACTTTAATACACGTGTTACCATAGGTTTATAGTGGGATTGACATGCCACGAAAGTATCTCTTGACTATAGTTCCAATAAGAGTTAAATGAAGTTAAGAGATAATTAATGTTATAACGATTATTATTATGAAGCGGTTAAAGTTTGTATTAATGATTATTAAAATAGGGATTGAATTTCAAGGTAAACTTTATTTTCTGAATCATTATTGAATTATTAAATATCTAGAAAAAAATTCTGACTTGAGTACCAAGTGTATTTTGCACGTCATCTCACACGCCGTCGATTGTGTAGAGCAAGAAAAGAAACGTTCAACACATCGAAACATCACTCAGAGAATATCCTTATTCCAATTCAACCAAAACATTAGGAATCTCCATCAATCTCATGAAAAATAGCTTTTTCTTTTCTTTTCTGATCGTGATGATTGAGTCATAAATTACGGAAGATGTTAACAACAGTCTTCGAACTGATTACTGGTGACCCAGCAAATCGTATTAATCATGAATTTGGTCCCTCCATTGTTAAATGTTATCACTTTAATATATGCATTTAAAAACTGAAAGAAAAAAAAAAAGAGTAGTCTTCTAATTCTCTGATCTGTCTTTTTCTCCCATTAAGTGTTCTGCACTATTTGCTTGCACGACACATTTCTTTGCAATGCTTATTGTAACACCATTAATGTTCAGTGCTTAAAAATATTAAAATCTAAAATTTATAAAATAAAATAAAAGTCAATTGGAAGAATTAATAAAAATATTCAAATTTAAATAAATGAAATAAATATTTAAGTTTATATTTCAACAGTGTAATGAATGAAAAAAATTTTGGTATTTTAAATTTCCACATATAAACCAGTCACTATAAATAAATTTTCATTTCATTTATTAAATTTGTTCTATCAAAATTTAAAATATGTAATTTCTTAAATATTTATGTGTTTTTGAATTATTTTATTTAAAGGCTAAAAATTAGTTGTTTATTTATTTTTTTATAAACTGTTATGAAATAGTCATCGGTATGAATTCGGCTAAAAGTTTAATTAAAGTCTCCAATTCATTCATTCGTTTTGCAAAGTAATAAGAAATAGTCTTTCTCCATTGTGTGAATGTTTTTCTTCTCACGTGAACAAAATAATCAACATTTATTGCCAATAATTTCAACTTATGTGTACAAATCGGACCGATTTCAGTGTGTATATATATTATTGTTATTAGGCCATATGAGAAAAGAGAACTGAAAAATCAAAAGAAAAGGTGATGGGTTCAGAAAAAAAGCATTTTGTTCTGGTGCATGGAGCTTGCCATGGAGCTTGGAGTTGGTACAAGCTGAAGCCACTCTTGGAATCTTCTGGCCACAAGGTCTCGGTGTTGGACCTTGCAGCTTCTGGCACCAATCTGCAGAAGATTGAAGATGTTCATAGTTTCTCACAGTACTCTGAACCTTTGCTGCAGCTATTGGCAACAATTCCCTCAGATGAAAAGGTTATTCTGGTCGGTCATAGTCTTGGGGGACTCAACATAGCACTTGCCATGGAGAAATTCCCAGAAAAAGTTGCTGTTGCTGTTTTCTTAACAGCTGTTGTTCCAGATATTCAGCACAAGCCATCCTATGTTTTACAAAAGGTTTCTTTCTCACCATACACTACTTCCTACAGATTTCCACCATGTTTTCACCCCTAGCAAAATATACACAGGACTATTTTTTGGAGTTTCATAATATTTTGTAATAAATTGTGTTAAAAAAATTTCCCAGAATTTAAAACATTTTTAGTACTTTATTAAAATATATTAAAACCAATGTTATATATATATACACACATTTAAAACGTATAAAAGTAAAATTAAGTTAATTATATTAGGATTACTATTAAGTTTTAACTTTCCTTTTTTCATGAAAAATATATACAAATGATATTTTGACAATCAACACAATCATTTAATAGCTAATTATATCAATATAAATCAATAATTAGTGAATTAAATGAATTGGTGAATAACGTTGTTAGTACATTATAGTAATATAGATAAATAATTGGTGAATTAAATTGGATTATCGTGTGATTACATATTTAAATGAATTTGTTAATGTATCAATGTCCTTTAATTTAATAATTAGATATAATTAAAAATAATATTTTATAGGTCCCAAATTTCCGTCTTTGATGACTATCGATAATGTTGATAGTGCTCCACGACACAAACCGGGGATTAAAGATGTAACATGGCCCATATATTATTCTTCGTAGAAATATCTTAACAACGTGTCGGTATCCAACTTTCCCAAATATGCAACCATATTCCTTTTAGAAATATGTAGTTTCATAAATAAGAAATACATTTAGGTAAGTTTATTAATTGTAAACTGACGATGCAACATCTTTTTATTTTAATTAATAATACATGCATAAAGGTTAACCTTTTGTTTTAAAAAATAGACATACATATATATTCATATTAACTGTATTATATACTAATATCAAGTCTACAATATCAAGATTATTTATTAAATAGTTAACCATTCTGTAAATTTTAACATAAAGATGAATATAATAATAATAGAGTTTTCATCAGATAAGATAACATCTGTTGCAAGGATAACTCAAATGCAAAAAGTATATAAAAAATATTATCTTCTCCTCTGAATAGTTACATACACATTTGCATCTTGTTTTCTAAGAAATCAAAGAAAATAGGAAAAATAAGCTTACCATGGCCATTTTCTTGACTTAAACAGTACATTGAGAGTGTTCCAGCTCCGAATTGGTTGGACTGTGAATTCTTGCAGAGTGGAAAGAAAACAGTAGTTCTTTTTGGTCCCAAATTCTCGTCCACCAAACTCTACCAAGGCTCCTCCGTTGAGGTATAATTATTACATGTTGCAACATTCTATTCCACAATGGAAAAAAGTACTATGTTTTTTTTTTATGAAAATAAAAATAAGGATTCGATTTTGCAGGATATAGAATTGGCCAAAACTCTGTTAAGACCTAGTTCCCTCTTCATCGAAGACTTGTCTCAGCAGACAAATTTTTCTAAAGAGAGATATGGGTCAGTTACTCTTGCTTTTATTGTTTGCACGGAGGACCTTGGAATTCCATTGAATTTTCAGCTCTGGATGATTAAGAATGCTGGTGTCGATAACGTTGTAGAGATTAAAGGTGCTGATCATATGGCTATGCTTAGCAAGCCACAAGAACTATGCGATTCTCTGCAGCAAATAGCTGCTAAATATGCATGAATTCACGAAGCAGCCTTCATTTGTTGCGTTTTGAAACTAACATGTCTTCTAATTATAAGTTCATATATCCCATGAGTAATATCAATACAAGTACGAAGTTATATCCTAAAGACAAATTCATTCTGAGTTTTTCATTTCTTGAATTTCTTTATGTTAATTTATAAAGAAAAAATGAATAAAAGAAACTGCTTCGGCTTTCTCCTATTCCGCCTCTATGCTCTTCGTTTTTTTTTCATGTTTCACAGGTGTGCTGTGGTGGTAAATGAAGTGGATCTATCATATTGGACAAACCAAGAAACTCCTTGGCTCTTGTTTTCTCCCTACCTCTTCTCCTCATACCATTCTTCCTGTTGCACCATACAAACCCTAGTCTGGGTGTTTCATTTTAGGTTTAAACGCTTGGATCATCCTCGTATTTCTTGTAAAATTTCAAGTGGATCCTCGTTTTTTAAACTGTCAAAATTGGGTCCATATACTTATAAAATTGAGTCAATTTTATCCTTTCCGTTAAGTTTTAACAAACGGCGTTAAACTGTAATGACGCAGTCTACGCTAGTGTAAAGTGTTAAACTGTGATCACGTAGTCCACGTTATTGTAAAGTGTTTTATTACGGGGAATTTCTTTTAAAATTAAGAGATTTTATGCTGCAAAACTTATTCCAAACCCATAAATTTGTTCCTAATCGAACATAGGCAAAATGAGTGAGATTCGGGATTTGAATGGCGAAATGGTACTTGGGCGCGTGCTGAGTCTCTCGCCCGAAGACGAGGAGTTGGTGACAGAGAGAAACGAAGACTCCCCGGTAGGTTTTCCAGGAACCGGAATCACCAAGCCGGGTTGTAGAGAAAGAGGAGAAAGTTTCCAAACAGGGAACTTTGGGATAAATAACAAACTTCTGCTTGATCCAATTCTAGCAACTTTGGGATATCATCCTGAAGTGTTTTCTCTTGACCAATTTTCATCAATGGATTCAACCACCAAAACGACATTCTACTAAGGAATCCAACTTTAGCATATGGGGTTACGTAGTTATAAGGATCAATTTCATCAAAGTGGTTGTTTAAAGTCTTCATCAATACTTGTAGCAATGTCTTCATATTTTGATGTTTTGTAAGTTCACAAGAGTAGTAAAATTGCTCCTGGAAAAGATAGAACATCTAAAGCTTCCTTGAAGGTCAGTTCTCTTCTATAAATTGCATAAGTGAAAACAACCACAACCATGACCTTGGAAGTTGTTTCAGCTCAAGACTTACACTTAATCCTATTAACAACCATCTGAATCCTTCAAAGAGTTCTAGCAACCACCCATTAAGTGGATGAAGAGTGTAACTCTTCCGTAAGTTTTCCTCTAAAACCCAAATACAACAACCCCAGAGATGCATTGGTTATGGGAAGAAATTAGCTGCAAGTTTGAATATCTTTCCACTTGGAACATACCCTGAAATGGTCCGAACAAATACTCCCTCTTCCCTCTCCACCCTCAGACACACCTGTGTCCCAAGTTCACTATGTCCGCTTCCTGGACTTCTTGAAGGCCCATTGGGCCCCGCCGTTCACCCCCGACATCCTCCTCTACTTCCTAAAATTGAAGCTCCACCACCCTTCCTTCTCTCAACACCGACAAGCTCTGTGGCGAGATGCTCGACCTCCAGCACGTCGCCGCCTTCCTCTACCGCACCAAGATCCACGCCTCCACTAACTCTTCCGTCACTGTCGGCTACGATCTCTGCATTGTTATTGTCGGTGCCCGCCAAGTCGCCGGTGAGTCCCGCCTCAATCTGCTCCAGCGGAACCTTTCCCTCTTCCGCCACATCATACCGCCGCTTGTTCGTCACTTCCTCGACACCACTCTCCTAAATCAAAGCCTTTCAAGAAAACAAAATCCCTAAATTTTAACATAAATCAATTCCACGTATTCAAACATACACATCAAAATATAATATTATATAATATTATCTGTAAACCAAATTCACTCAATTTTACAAATATATAGACCAAATTTTTGACCGTTTAAAAAAATGATGATTCACTTGAGATTCTCCAAACATCCGAGAGTTTAAACCTTCATTTTATCTCTTTTTATAATTTTCGTTTCCTTTCATAGTTCATGATATTGTATTGTTAGTAGCTTTCCTTTGTATTGTTTCATTCTTTTGACGAGAAGTTTTTTGTTTCCCAAACTTTTCAGGTTTTGTTGTCGTTTTTTACCACTTTTTTGGATTTTTTTATGAAACGCTTTTGAGCATGATTATGTAAAGATGGTAATTTTGATTTTTCCAGTTCTTTATTTTCATGCTTTTTCTCACGAGTACCACACTTTGTTAAATGTTAATATTTAAGGGCAAAACTATGATTGGACTTCAGACTCAAAAACAAAGAATAGCTTAGATGCGATTATTGATCCTCACCATGACAATCTCTTTAGTTTTTCAACGTATTTAAATTGATGTCTTTAATCGTACTAATTATCCAAGAAACTTAAATTTATCTGTTAATTTTTGCTAGGTCTTAGATTCGTAGTGTCACTAGTGAAATAGTTAATACAGTACTATAATTAAAGTGAATTATCTAACGATGGTTCTCATTTTAACTGTTACAGAACATTAAAAAATGACGATGATATTGCATATAACCGTCATTAAACCCTTCCTCAAGGTTAAAAAACATAACCTTTTCACTTCCTTGTGTCGCGCATGAAAAATTCTTTTTCTTCACTTTTCATAGTTGATGGTCTTCTTCTTCGACGAACAATTCCTCACGTTTAAAGCTATTTTTGAGACACACTTAGTCGTTGTTCTTTGTCCGGACCACTAACATTGTTGTTCTTCGTTTTCATAAGGTTAAACACCCACGTTTTTAATCAGCCACCATCCTCATCATCCCACCTTTGTCAGATAGAAGGTGTTCGTCTTCCCAAAGGTCTCTGCTGCTAGTCATTGCCATTTGTCGTTCATGGTTGCTAACAATTGTTGCTCGTTTGATAGAAAAAAACTTAAAACAATGATGATAACTCAACATGTTATTGAAGATACTATGAATAAGGCTCATATGAATAAAAGCAAATTATTTTTTAGTTCTGATAGCACTAAATTGATTTTAAATCAATTAAGTTCATTCCCATTATGTGTGTGAAATTGTTAGAGACTATATTATTAAGAGGTTAAATTTTGTAATTAAAATTCTATGTAGTGTAAGAATTTTAGTTTAAGCAAAGTTTTTAATAATTTTCATATTCTTTACAAGTGGTGTCGAGTGAAACAACTTGTTTCGAATGTGAAGGGATGTGCCGTCCAATGTCTCCACTTCCTTCTCTGCTCGTACTTCGTATGTCTGGCCCTCCGTCCTCGCTCCTCAATTTTCTTCTCAGTGCGCGGGTGGGAGACCTGCGAAAGATTCTCCGATGCCAAAGTCAGTTTGAGAGCAATGACTTTCTCTATCAAACAGTAATAAATGCGCAGTAAATGCAACCTATCTACCACTCACCCAAATTCAGCCCAATAGCTTTTAACCTCAACTTACCTTAAACCTGGTTAATTAGCGACATGGCCGGCCGGTCTCCCAAAGTTTGGCCTCTCAGGCGGTATGACCGGCCAGCCCCATTGTTGTTTATCCGGATGACGAGCGGCAAGGTTGCGTGATCGTGGATGCACGGGCGTGATTGCGGACGTACGGGCGTCCAGCTTACCACGCCCGACCCTTCGTGATGGTAGCAGAAGGGTAGCGTGTTTGGTCCATTGTGTTTACTCGGACGTCCGGCCTATTTGGCGTCCGGTCCCTACTGGTACACAAGCCCCCCAAGCCCTAGTATACGCAGTGTACGTAGGACTTTAAGCGTGGCGTTTTGAGGGTCAGCGGACTGGTATTGGGCCGGATTTCATGGGCTTTTGGATTTGGATTTCTGGCGGGAAACACGTGTCATGTCTGCAGTGACGGAAGTTGAAGTGGATTCGAATCTGGAGTGTTGATCGTGCTGGCTTTCGACAATGCGGATGCGCTCGACAGTTACAAAAATTTCTCTATAAATAGGGGATGTAGGTGCTGTCACTCTCACTTTCTCCGCTTCATTCAAGCTTGATATTCTTTTTCCCCCAGGTAATAAATGGCTGCAGTCCATATTGAATCTTCTTGTGAGTCGTCGGGCGGAATCCGGGGGGGTTCGGCGAGGGGTGATGGCGAGCACAGCGCTTCTCCAAGTTCGGTCTCCTCACGATTTCTGGAGGAGGTCGTCGGGTCTTCGGGGCCGGATCTAGCAGCTCCGGACGCGACGGGCGACCGGATAATCCATGACATCCTCATCTTGCTTAGGGGTGGTGTTCGTGTAGATGGTTCCCCATACGAGCCGGATGGTGATGGAACCGTGGTGACCGAATATGACTGGGCTCCTTACGGCGCTAGCTTGTACGCTTCAGCATATGCTACCCGCGACCTCCTGGAGTGGAGGGTCAACCGCACTCATATCATCCGGGACGTGGAGGACTCAAGACTGATCCGGGCAGGAGTTAGTCTGAGAAATGAAAGGGTCTATTATGGGAAGAGGTCGAACCCGGACGACTTCTTCTACATGTACGCCAACGTCTTTGCTCAGCTCTTTGTCCGGGTGCCTTTTACAGAATTTCAAATGGCCGTCCTTCGGGAGGCTAACGTGGCCCCGGCACGGCTGCATCCTAACTCCTGGGCGGCCGTGCAAGCGTTCCTAGCTATGTGCTTGGCCGTGGGCGTTACTCCGACGGTCCCGGTCTTCTTTCACTACTTCGAAGTCCGTCCGCCTCCCCACGGTGGTTGGGTGTCCTTAACTTCTGTTCCGGATAGGACACTCTTCCGTCCCTTCTCGGACTCGTTCAAAAACTTCAAGCATCATTATTTCAAAGTTATCATCGATGCTGCCGGCCGCCACAAATTCCACGCTGCCGAGGGGAACCCCTTGTTCCCTTTTTACTGGACGAGGTAGCCCCGAAAAATAAGAGCATTCCCTGTGAGAGTGTTGGCTCCTTCCGATTTAGAGGTCGTGCGTACCATTAACGCCCTCCCCCGCTGGATATCCGCCCGTCACTTGGTCGAATGCCTTTGTCTTGAGGATTGTGAACAAAAGGCGTTAAGTATGGTATTATTATGTTGGATTTATTTGTATTTAGTATGCTGATCTTAACGTTTCTGAGTTGATTTTTTTCTTCCAGATCTCATGACGACTCTTGCTCCCCGCCAATCCAACTTTATGGCCTCCAGGAAGTGAGCTGGGGCCAATTCGTCATCGGCCCGAGCAAGGGTTGTGCAGAACGCTCCTCATCCCCCTCCCATGAGGCGATCCTCCTAGTCCGGTCGTCTGCCCCCGGTACTCTTGGTGCAGCCGCAACAAATCCCCCAAGTCGAAGTGGTCGGGGGTTCTGTTCCCGTGAACCGGGGGCCTGGTCCGGATCCCCTCTCGGGTCTCGCGGCCGTGCTTGTGGATCCATCTTCTGAGGTGGCCACCGCCTCCGTTGCTCCTTTAGTGCGCTAGAGGAAGGACCCTGTAGGCGAGGGTCGCAAGGACAAAGAAGCTTCGTCGTCTCGGTTGGCGTCGAAGAAAGCCCGCAAGGGTAAGGAAAAGGTCTCGTCGGCGCCATTATCGGGCGGGATTTTTAGTCTGATATTCAGCATGAGTGACCGGACGAAATTTCACATGAGCTCCTCCTAGCGGGCCCTTATTGAGCCGCTTTCTGAGACGGAGTTAACCAACGCCATGCTGGAGATGTCGACTCGGGCAGCCTCCCTTGCGTGGTATTTGAAGGAGTTCGCCAACCGTCCGAGGGTGGAGGACGTTCGTGCTGAACTTTTGGCCGAGAAAAATAATTCGGCCACCCTCCAGTCGACAATGGAGCCGTTGATCCTGAACCATTGTTGCTGTGATGTGAACATTGCATATCTTTTCCGCAAGGCACAACGGTGGACTTTGGACTGTTACAAAATATCCTCCACAAGCCATGGGTTTTTGGCCCATCTTAACCTCCCTCCTCCATCTATAAATACATACGCTTTACTTCCTCTGAAAATACAACATTGCCTTTCAATCTCTCTCATTTTCTTTTTCTTCTCTCTTTCTTTTATTATCTAAGGTTTAGTTCTTAAAGAGTTTTTTATTAACTTTTAGATCCTCGAAAAATTTGGGAAGTTCTTAAGAAATTTGTGTAACACAAGTTCTTAAAAACAATAAATTTACATGCTCTAAAAATCAAGTTTTATTCGTATTTTTTTTAGCTTTTAAAGTTTGGGGCAAACTATATCAAAGTTGGTGACAATTTAATATTAAATTTTTGTTTTATGACTCGTATTAGAGTTTTGTTTCATAGCACAATTTGATATTAGACAAAAATTTTGAAATCAAAGTCGTACTTTCAAACGGAACTTTTTCATTTTAAAGTAGTACTTCTCACACCTAGATTAGTAATTTTTTAAAAGTTTACCCGATTTTGGAAATTCTCTGTAAATCTGCATCATTCTTGTAGCAACCGTTTCAAAGAAACATATAATGATATTTAGAAGAGTAAGTACTTCAATCTATGCTTTAATACATTATACATTAGGTAAACATGTGGAGAACTAATATATAATAGGCAAAAATCCTCTTTTTATCCTAACTTTGGTTGAAATTATTCAATTTGGTCCTTTATTTTTCTTCTTCCAATTTCTTTTCTAAAACAATTCAATTAGGTTATTTGTATTAGATTGATGTTAACGTCGTTTTTACACATGTCACGTGTCATTTTTTGGTATTTCAGTTTCATTTAAAAAAGATTTTTGGTCATGTGTGAGGTTCTTGTTGTGTTACGTGAGAGTATTAGCGTCATATGACATTGTGAGGTGTCAGTCAGTGTCACTTGACAGTGTCTTGAATTTAATTTAGTCTTTATATTTGAAATATTTATTCAATTGAGTCCCAATTTTAGTCTCCATATACAACTTATATATACATTCGTCTATTTTAAAAAAATTGGGATTCAATTGAATCAAAATTTCAAATTTAAAGACTGAATTAAATACACACTAATACTGACACATATTGACACAGACACATATTACTGATAATGTTAACATTGTTACGTGATACTGACACTCTCATATGACATGATAAGGATCTTACATGTGACAAAAAACACACTTAAAAAACGATTAAAATAAATAAATAAAAGTTTGAAAAGTAAAAATATCACAAACATATAGAAAGACTATGTTAACATCAAACTAGCAAAAATAATCAAATTAAATAATTCAAATGAAAATTATAATGAAGAGAGGATTTAGTCTATATAATTGAATCTCAATCTACTCAGAAAAATATCTCTTATAAAGATGAAATCACTAAAGATTTTTTTTTTAACTAATATTGTATATATATTATTATATATATCTTATAAATAGATTATAGTACCCCAAATACTCTATCATAATTATAATATCTTTTGCTCATATACAAAAAATAATGAAATGAAAGACCTCCCACCATTACCGTTAATTCTTACTCTTAACGATACAGCACACTACTGTTAGCCACCTCAGCTTATTTTTAATGCCGTTAGTTTTGAAAGACAAAAAATTATGATTTTCTTAAAGACAATGATGAAAATGTAGCTTAGTTTGAAAGAGGGACTAAAAACAAATTCACTTCATAGTTAAGGGACTAAAAATATATTTAACCCTAATTATAAAATATCTTTTGCTCATATACAAAAATAAAAGAAAAGAATTAACGTCCCACCATTGCCGTTAATTCTTACTCTTAATGCAAGATCATGTTTGTACCTGGATAACGAAGATTCCCAATTGCTTTAAATAAAAATTGAGGATCAGATAGTGCTCCTCACAAAATTGAAATCCAACTGAAAAATAAGGAAAAATTCCCAACATGACTTTTATTTTCCAGAACAATTGCAAGAGTATTATAGACAACTATTTTTCACTATTATATATAATGTTTCTCCGCATATTATCGCTGATGTGACAATGATAATGTGGCTTTTTTTTATACAAAAGAAATGAAATAGTACGTGAAGGAGCTTCAAAACAGTTAAACAAATCATCTAAATCTTTAAGATTGATGATAACATTAGTCCTATCTACCTTATAAATAGATGTCCCACCACCAACTTGAAATGTAGGATTGATCATCCATGGCTCTCTCTGTTGAAGTTTTTCACAAAAGTAAAGATTTCTAAGATGTTGTGGAGACTGATTGCAAGTGTTCAAGACAAAAAAGAAAAGTTGTTGCACATAATTTCGTTATATTATTTCAAAATGCAAACCACTTCCTTAAGAGTTAACAAATTTGTTTGTTTGGCTACGAAACATAAATTTTGTCACACATACATTAATTAGGGTCACTAATTAATATGCTAGTCCACCATTTCAATGTTTAATATCTTAACGTATTGTTAAACACATTCATTTTGATATAATATAAGCTATTCTTCATAACAAAAAGAGGCTGAATGTAAAATCTTAATAAATCTTAGAATTGTACACTTATACACTATAGAATCTATCAAGTAATAAAAATTATGATTTTAAAACATAGAAAATCTAAATTTTTCAATCGTGTTTATTTATATATATATATATATATATATATATATATATATATATATATATATATATGGGTTTGCTAACGCACGTACGCTTGTTTTTCAATTGGTACATTTTAGTAATGTGTATCGGGTTTTAGTAGACAAAAATACCCTTATATATCATGGATTATAACTTTTAAGGTTAAGGGTATTTTAATAATTTTCATTCTCAAAACTAAAAAAAAAAGAAACCCCTAAACCCTTAGTCACCTCTCTCATTCCTCTCAACCCTTTCTCTTTCATCTCTCTCACTCCAACCTTTTCTCTATCATCCTTACTGTAGCCCCAATTGAAAAAATCAGAAACACTTGCCGTTAAACAATTTGCCTTTGTAAAGAGTTGAGTCATTGACATATTCACCTTCAGGCAAAGGTTCATTCAAGATCTCTTCAATTTCACCATCTTCACTAACCTCTCTAATTTCATCATCCACATATGTTGAATCATCATCTCTAAAAAACCCTCCAGGCCAATTACCAATTCCTTCGGATGTCATTATGCTTGTGAAAATTAGATAAAATTATATACGACAAAAATTATAAAATGATTTCTGATTTTTTCCGCCAATTACCAATTCCTTTGATGTCATTATTATGCTTGTGAAAATTAGATAAAATTAGGTAAGACAAAAATTATAAAATAAAAACTCATTATAAAATCATTTTTTGTAAGAAATTGTTTAACAGCAAGTATTTCTGATTTTTTCCAAGTCAATTACCAATTCCTTTATACTTGTGAAAATTGGATAAAATTAGATAAGACAAAAATTATAAAATGAAAACTCATTATAAAATCATTTTTTTGTAAGATTGTTTAACGGCAAGTGTTTCTGATTTTTTGAATTGGGGCTATAGTAGGGATGACAGAGAAAAGGTTGGAGTGAGAGAGATGAAAGAGAAAGGGTTGAGGGGAATGAAAGAGAAAAGGTTTGGGGGTTTCTTTCTTTTTTTAGTTTTGAGAATGAAAATTATTAAATACCCTTAACCTTAAAACTTAGAATCCATGATATATAAGGGTATTTTTGTCTACTAAAACCCGATACACATTACTAAAATGTACCAACTGAAAAACAGACGTACGCGCGTTAGCAAACCCCATATATATATATATATATATATATATATATATATATATATATATATATATATATATATATATATATATATATATATATATAATTGTGAAATTTGAGTCGTTTAACTACATTATTAATATTAGAATTTACTTAGTAGTCACGTTCTTTTATTAAATTGCCATCATTCAAATTAGATATAATGATGTATATATATATAGTTATCACTTATGGGTTTACGTAATAACTTATTTTTGTTATTGTACTATATGAAATATATCGATTATAAATAATACAACTGATGTCACTAACAATGATCACACAACTCATTGAAATGGATCACGTTCTCAAGGAGGATGAAAGATCAAAAGAGAGCAAACAAGAAATGATGACCGACCCTCAGACCAATTCAACCGAAACAGTTATATATTTATGATGAATTAATATATATACAAATATTAGTAATGCATCCGTGTTTACTATATAATATAAATATAAATATGGTGTATGGTTTACCTACTCAACCGCACTAGATGGTTATGGATCTAATAGCGTATGAAAGATATACTTCATGATTAAGAATTGATAAAATATTATTTGAAAAAGTAAAAGATAAGATTATGTTGATTCTCCAATTATTTGTATCTTAGTAAAAAAATATTAAAGCAACAGTAATTTCTTAAACAAATCAAAGCACAATATTTCAACGTGTATATAGTTAAATAGTGGAGCCTCTTTGTCGTCTTGCATTAGTGTTTTTATTAGTTGCTATAATTGTAATTAAAAATGGAAAGTATTGCCCACAACTTTTCTCGATATCACTAGCAAATAAAATACTAAAGTGCTATAAGCTGGGTTATGTAAGAATATCAATAATTTGTTATCTAGAAAACGATAAAGAAAGCTACCATTCTTCTTATTAGGGCCAACAAATTAATTTGTCTATGTAAATATTACTTAAACGTATCTCAATTTTGATGATTTTATTTCGTTAGTTGGATATGGAAATAATATTTGAGCTTTAAAATTAGATATGGGATAGATATCACTATACACATATTTGTTGTCTTTGTTTCATATTTTTTTATGTTTTTATATTTATTTTTATTTTAAATAACTAAAACACTTTCAAGGTCTATTTGAAAAACGCTATCTACAAATGTACAAATAAATAACACTTTTTTAAATAAATGTTATCTATATAACTATAATAATACAGTGTTTCTTTTAAAAACTGTTATCCATAAATATTTAATATTATTTTTTAATTTATAATTTGAAATAAATTAATAGATAGTGTTTTAAAAAAAAAAATACTATTTATTGTGACAAAATACGTAACGCTTGTTAATATAAGCTGTATAATTTATGAATAAACCTAAAAATTTTATATTATTTTTCTTTGATTCTTAATTTTAAAATTTATTTTTATAGTATATAAACTAGCTTTACTTCTTTATATCATTACTTGACTTTTATTAAATTGTTATTTGATATTATTATTTCACATTTATATAAATATTTTTTTATTCATATTTGATATTGGATAGAATGAGATGCGTATCTTTTATCATTAAATACTTAATAATATTATATTTTTTATGTTATTTTTTTTATAAAAGTATAATTAAATTAATATTTAAAACAATACGAGAATGTGTGTGCACTAATACGAGTGTACGATGAAGATGTGACATTAATATCAATTAAATATAAAGATAAGAACAAAGATAAATTCCTACAGTAAGAATAAAAGAGAGATGCATATAACTATTTTATTTCACTTTAACTATTCAAAGTAAATCTTAGATTTTATTTTCGTTATATTTTTCAGTCCAATTTTTAGCTAAAATATAATAATAAACTGAAATATCATTCAAAACGTATTGTTACCAATATTTTTTTAATTATATTCAGTTTTATACAATGAAAAAAAAAGTTCTATAATTTTATGTTTCGATTGTTTCATTTAAAATATCCATTTCTATACTCTTTAGTTTCAAATTTGAGTTAATGTTTTATTTTCAAACAATGTTTTTTTTTTAATTCTTAGACACAATTTTAAATATAATTACTATTTGTTATTAGATTTATCTCTTCAGGTAAAGTTGTTTGTAATATTGCATTGTTTATGAAAATGGTAGAAATATTTTTTCCACAGTAATACTTAATGAATTGAGGTGAAAAATATCTTTAAATAATAAAATAAAAATAATATTAAGTATAAATACTTAAAAGATTAAGATTACAATATAAAAATTTCATTAGTTTTAGGAAGTAATATGATGTGAGGAGCGAGTGCGCATGAAATACAACCTTGCATGGAAAGCCACGATGTCATATACTCAAGAAATGAACGGCAAGATTGATGGAAGCATTGAGAATAGGGATCAAGATGGAGAGTCCAACCCATACTAAAAAAAATCGATCTTCAATTTATATATATATATATATATATATATATATATATATATATATATATATAAAATAATTTTTTTAAGGCTTAATACCCTATTTTGTTTCCAGTTTCGCGTTAATTATTAACGTCGTTTGTACGGATTTAACGGAAGAGATTTCATTGATATAAATTTTATTAAGTAAGGACGTAATTGACGCACGTTTTAAAGGATGGACTAATTTGACATTCTCCAACGAAACTGGAAACAAAATAGGGTATTAAGCCTTTTTTTAAATACTAATTTAATCTTTATTTTTTTAATTTATTTAATATGGTTTTCTTTTTTTCTTTTTCGTGGTTAGTAAGATTCTAAAATTTTAATTAACTTTTGTTAATTTAGTTGTTTTCTCTAATGTGGTTTCAATAATAGGTAACAGTACATGGATATCATTTTGTTATTTTTTTCTTAATTTAAAATAAAATTTGTTCAAGTGTTAAGTTACTAGTATCACATGACAATATCAATGTCAGGATGTTACGTTTTAGTGTTTTATATTTCATTTAGTCTATGTTATTTTTATTTAATTTAGTTTTGATTTTCTTATTTTAAAATGAATAATTTTGTCTTCCTCCAAATTAAAATTAAAATTATTTTTTATACTAAATTGAATTTTTATTAAATATTATATTAATATTTTTATTAAAATTTAACTATTATATTGATGTAAAGTTAAAAAAAATAGTATTGGAGTTTGTTTAAAATTAAAAGAAAAAATCTTCATTATTTTAAACTAACTCTAACCATATTTTTTACATCTAATAAAAATCAAACTTAAATCAAATAATTATAAAAATATTTAATAAAAATATCAGTATAACATTTATATAAAAATTAAATTAAATTTTAATTTAAAAAATAATAAAATTACTCATTTTTTAAATAATTAAAACTAAATTAAATTAAAATAATAAATATAAAAACCAAATTAAATATAAAATATAACACGTAACACTAATACTTGACATTATTTAGATAAATTTTTTAAAATTTAAAAGAAATAAAAAAACTTCCAATTCACACCAGATATATTTTGATCACTTTTAACTATTTTAACCTAGTCAAAAAAATTAAGTTTAAAATCAAAACCTTATTACTGTTTAAAGAATCGATTAAGAATTATTTTATTTATTATTTAATTGAAATATTTAATTGTATTGACAACGAGGATGTGTGTGAAACCATTATCACTCTTGATATTTTATATGTATCAATTATGACTGTTGTAAGCGTACTTTTTTTAACTTTAAAAATAGTTTATTTTACTATAATTTTTGTAAAAATTAAATATGTTTTTAGTCTTTTAAATTTTTTTTAATGAAATTGAATTTTTTTTTATGTCTCAAATTTTTGATACAATTAAATTCTCAAACTTTAAAAATAAATAAATAAATATAATATTTTTAATTTAATTTTTTAATCTAATTGTGTTAAAAAAAAATTATATGTCAAATGCATTTTAGAATAATATTTGAATTATTCAGAGAGTTTTCACAAATTCAAACTCTAATATTAATCTGAAACACAATTTAAAAAGTCTAACAAGGTTATTGTTGTTGGCTTAAAATAAAGGACGTAAAACCTTATTTAATTTTTATATTTTAATATTTTATATATTGAACTATTCAAAGAATCAATTAAAAATGTTGTTATTTATTATTTAATTGAAATATTTAATAATAATTCCAAATACTTTTGAAAAGTTGAAAAAAGAAATATACAACATGGACTGTGCTTTTGCCAGGTATAATAATAATAAGTAAAAGATGTAACTCGACCGTTGAAAGCCAATAATTCAGCTACTCGAGGAGAGAGTAGCCTCTACCCTTTTCAGTGTCTAAAAATAAGAGAAGGGATAGAAAGTAGTGAACAAGAAAAGATAATGAGTTCAGAAAAGTGTATAGACAGGAAGCACTATGTTCTGGTGCATGGGGCTTGCTATGGAGCTTGGGTTTGGTATAAGCTGAAGCCACGCTTGGAATCTGCAGGCCACAAGGTCTCGGTGCTGGACCTTGCAGCTTCTGGCACCGACATTCACAAAATTGAACATGTTCATACTTTCTCACAGTATTCTCAACCTTTGTTGCAGCTATTGGCCTCACTTCCCCCAAATGAGAAGGTCATTTTAGTAGGTCACAGTCTTGGAGGGCTCAACATCGCCCTTGCCATGGACAAGTTCCCAGAAAAGGTAGCCGTTGGTGTTTTCGTAACTGCAGTAATTCCAGACACTCAACACAAGCCATCCTATGTCTTGGAAAAGGTTAGTTTCTCAGCTTCTTTGCAATAATTCATACATATTTTCTATCTTTTGTTTCTCCAGACCAAATGCAATGCTTAGTTTATATGGTTGATAATGTTGTATTTGTTAAGGAATAGTTCTGCTATGTTATTCATATGCGACATGCTTCTAACTCCTATGAACTCATTTAACCCGCCATTAAACCCAAAAGAATCGGTTTTAAGTAGGTCTGGTTAGGAGTCAGAAGACCAACTCTCTTCAATCATAGTTTACTTTTACTCTTTCAAACCTGCCTTGTTTACTGCCTTGTTCCAGTGGGTGCAGTAAATAAATGTCACTCAACATATTAAAATAAATAAAGCATGGACACTCGAACTAAACCAAATATTTGCTTCCAAGTAATTATATTTCAAGTATTTTAGAAATTTGGATAATTTTAATTTCATTTTTATTATAAATATTTATTTATATTTATTTTATTAAGTGTCTAAAATTAATTTTATTTCTATTTAAGTATTTTTTTTGTTAGTATTTTTACTGATTGATTCTTCTGTTAATAAGATAATGTGCTCGTTATTTCTTTTTGGTTTAATTGCTTCCTTTGTCCCCAGTTTGGTTGAATTGTGTCAAATTCATCTTCATTTTTAAAAAAGTTTCATTGTCGTCCTCACGTGGTGTAAAAGTTTCATTGTCGTCCTCACGTGGTGTAAAAGTGTCAATTGAATCCAAACATAGAAAAAATTTGTGTCAAAGTAGTCATTTTTCCTATATCTCTGTGTCTTCCTTTCATACAATCAAGTACAGATATTCATTTTACCTTATCCAATTTAAGGCTTTTCATAGCTCCAGAGAAGTGACATATGAAAGGAAGACACAGATAAATGTTTACCGATCGGTCGGCTATGAGCCCATAGTAACATAAATGTTTCTGCTGAACGGGACCGGGGAACACTCTTGCTACCTCCGTCCGGAAACACTCCTCCTCCTCCGATCGGTCTTCCTCTTCTTGCCTCCTCTGCGCTCGGTATCAGTGTAAATGGGTTGACCTGCAGCAAACAGTCCGACGCTCAAGTCAGAATGGGCTCTCGCAAGTCTATAATTATAAAATTGAACAGAACATTTACCTTCCCCTTTGACTTCTATTTATACAATTACAGGGAATATTATTCATTAATTTACCTTTTAATGGCTTTCAATGCTCACTTTAAATACTCGACAAGGACCGTTACCTCATTAACCACGCATTCATGAACATTTAACGGCTGTCTGCAATCTTCTTTCCTCGTGCTTACCCGATCGGTTATGTTATCAACCACCCGATCGGTGGCCTACCCTCGGTAGCCACACAAGCTGCGGTCGGTTACTCACCCTCAGTAATAACTCCATTCGTGGTCGGCTGCTTACCCTCGGTAATAACCCACTCCACGATCGGTTGCCTACCCTTGGTAGTAACACAAGCCCCCCAAGCCCTAGCAAAGTACTTTGCGTACGGTTTTGAAGTGACCTCCGCCCGACCTTCCTTTCCGTTTAATGAAATTTGACCATGTGTTCTGGTGGGAACTGAAAAGTCTCGCCCGTAACATTTAGGCGGGAAATGTGAAAAAACAAAGTGTCTTCCCCCCCTAAACCGTCAGATCCTCCCATCACCGAAACGTCACATCTCCTGAACCGTCAGATCTCGCGACCTTTGACGTTCTAGATTTATCCATTGAGTCGGTTTTAACCTAAGTATAAATATCCTTCTTTTCACCCTAATTTTTACTGTCTCTAATCTTCTTGCCGTCGCCAGCCTCTTCTTCTCCTCCGAATCTCTCTGCTCCTTCCGTTTTCTCTCAGGTAATCATGTCGTCTGATCTCTCCGGCAACGAGGGGAAGGGGTACGCTGATGAAGAGAATGCCAGTCTGTCGACCTCCATAGCCGTCGTTGCCAGTCATGGTGCTAGGGCTTCGCCCTCCGGGAACTCCTCCGATCTTCTGGTGGATAGTGATGCCCCTAAAGAAGTCGCCATCCATGTAGACTCCACCGGCGCTTGGGACGGGAAGCCCCGAGATTGGCCTCTTATCCCCAGTTATGACTAGGTGCCTGACGAAGTTAGACAGATTCCTTCCTCCTTCTACAATCGTGACGCATTCCGGAATCTGGTCACCCATACCTGTCTGGTCAAGAATGCTAATGACGCGAGACAGTTCAAGCTTGCTATCTGTCAGAGGACCGAGCGCTTCTACCACGGTCGGGAGAACTACCGCTCTGACTTCTTCTATGTTTACGCCACTCTATTTAAAGATCTGAAGGTTCTCTTGCCCTTCACTGACTTTCAGATGGGTGTATTGAAAACCCTCAACTTGGCCCCTACTCAACTTCATCCGAACGGGTGGGCCTTCATGCAAGCATTTTCTGCTATCTGCACTGGCTTGGCGCTTAAGCCGACTCCCCCGGCTTTCCTCTTTTTCTTCCACGTGCAACCACACCCGACCAAACCGTGGGTATCCCTGCGGACGGTCGGGAATAAGCACCTGTTGACTCTCTACAACAGCTCCTACAAAGACTTTAAAAATCACTTTTTTAAAGTCGTGCCGACGGAGGCTGGATATGAAAGTTTTTGCAACCCCGGCCCCACCCGGGATGCCAAGTTTCCTCATTACTGGACCCGAGACCCTCGGAAGGTCCTCTCCTGGCCAAAGCCGCAGATGAGTACCAAGGACCTCGATTTAATCAATCAGCTTTGTCAGCTACCCCCCAAATCCTCGTGTCGTGTTATGATCGGGTTTCTTGGTAACAAGAACATGCCTTCTAATGTGTTCGGTAAGCTACTTTTGGCCGCCCTTTACCGAGCAACCCTTTGAACTTATCTAAGTTTTCGTTTGTCTTTGCAGATTATTTAGCGCAGATGGATCTGTCCAAGGGTAGCACTTTCGCCCGCCTGTTCGCTCAACGAGGGGGCGATGTGAGAAAACCGAGCGGGAGTTCTTCCCACGCCCCGTCCACCACCACCGGACCTGTCGCTCCTCATTCAGTGCCTCAGGTTTCTATTCCTCCACCTCCGGGCGAGACTGTTACCAATCCAGCTCCTTCCAAGTCCCCCCCTAAGAAGAAAGGGAAACGAAAAGCCGTTTGGGACACCTCTGCGGAGTCCATTCATGTAAGAGGAGTTTGCCCGACGGGCCTCCTCTCCCCAGTCTGCTAAGTCCCACCTCCTGGGTGGCCAAACATCTCCGCTTCGACCATTTTGCCGAGGACAAGGCCCTGGTCAGTGGGATGACCGAGGAAGAGGCCTCCAACATGTCTCTGGAGCTGACGGCACGGGCGGCCTTATGTCAGGCCTATGCTGCCCATAAGAAAGCTTCTGCTTCCGCCGAGCTTCAATCACTCCAAGAGAAGCTCGAGTCTACTGTTAAGGCCAACCAGGACCTTACTCTTCGGCTAGCCGAAACCGAACGGATGGCAGAAGAGGATAAGAAGAAAGCCAGCACACTGTTGACCGAAGCTCGTGCTACTCAGCGCCGCATGCAACGGTCTCTGGATGATGTCCAGCTGGACTTTCAGAAGGCCACTGCTTCCAACACAACATTGACTACCGAACGGGATTCTCTCCTCGATCGGGTAACTAAGTTGGAGGCCGAAGTCAAGCTGCTGGGTGATGAAGTAGTGAACGAGCATGTGCTCGGCTTTGACAAAGCTCTCGCCCAATGCCACCTTCTTTTCCAAGTGCCTACCGACGATCCCCGTATCGACGTGAGCATGATGGTGGTGGACGGCAAGTTGGTTCCCATCCATGCTCCCCCATCTTGCCCTCCGGTCGGCCAGGATGTCGAAGCTGCCGTCGAGGTGATTGGAGAGACCGGCGAAACCGCAGGCCAATCCTAAGCGCCTAGACTTAGGGCTTTATTTCTTGAAACATGTATTTGTAACAACATTTTGCAATCAATGAAGAATTCAATTTCCTTCTGCCACTTTACCTTTGTTCTTGTGTACTTGTATTTTCCTGTTTTAATTGTCTTCTCGTACTTAGCTTTTCATTTCCTGCTTGGTTTTCCTTGTAAGAAGACCGCTCGGTTTAGGTCTTAGAAGCTCTCAGGGAGCGTGCTCCAAGACCAGGGTGAGAGCTCACGAAGAGACTACCTCACCCGCTCGATTTAGGTCTTAGAAGCTCTCGGGGAGCGTGCTCTAAAACCAGGGTGAGAGCTCACGAAGAGACTGCCTCACCCGCTCGGTTTAGGTCTTAGAAGCTCTCGGGGAGCGTGCTTTAAGACCAAGGTGAGAGCTCACAAAGTGACTGCCTCACCCGCTCGATTTAGGTCTTAGAAGCTCTCGGGGAGCGTGCTCTAAGACCAAGGTGAGAGCTCACGAAGAGACTGCCTCACCCGCTCGGTTTAGGTCTTAGAAGCTCTCGGGGAGCGTGCTCTAAGACCAAGGTGAGAGCTCACGAAGAGACTGCCTCACCCGCTCGGTTTAGGTCTTAGAAGCTCTCGGGGAGCGTGCTCTAAGACCAAGGTGAGAGCTCACGAGGAGACTGCCTCACCCGCTCGGTTTAGGTCTTAGAAGCTCTCGAGGAGCGTGCTCTAAGACCAAGGTGAGAGCTCACGAAGAGACTGCCTCACCCGCTCGGTTTAGGTCTTAGAAGCTCTCGGGGAGCGTGCTCTAAGACCAAGGTGAGAGCTCACGAAGAGACTGCCCCACCCGCTCGGTTTAGGTCTTAGAAGCTCTCGGGGAGCGTGCTCTAAGACCAAGGTGAGAGCTCACGAAGAGACTGCCTCACCCGCTCGGTTTAGGTCTTAGAAGCTCTCGGGGAGCGTGCTCTAAGACCAAGGTGAGAGCTCACGAAGAGACTGCCTCACCCGCTCGGTTTAGGTCTTAGAAGCTCTCGGGGAGCGTGCTCTAAGACCAAGGTGAGAGCTCACGAGGAGACTGCCTCACCCGCTCGGTTTAGGTCTTAGAAGCTCTCGAGGAGCGTGCTCTAAGACCAAGGTGAGAGCTCACGAAGAGACTGCCTCACCCGCTCGGTTTAGGTCTTAGAAGCTCTCGGGGAGCGTGCTCTAAGACCAAGGTGAGAGCTCACGAAGAGACTGCCCCACCCGCTCGGTTTAGGTCTTAGAAGCTCTCGGGGAGCGTGCTCTAATACCAAGGTGAGAGCTCACGAAGAGACTGCCCCACCCGCTCGGTTTAGGTCTTAGAAGCTCTTGAGGAGCGTGCTCTAAGACGAAGGTGAGAGCTCACGAAGAGACTGCCTCACCCGCTCGGTTTAGGTCTTAGAAGCTCTCGTGGAGCGTGCTCTGAGACCAAGGTGAGGAGAGCTCACGAAGAGACTGCCTCACCCGCTCGGTCTAGGTCTTAGAAGCTCTCGGGGAGCGTGCTCGAAGACCAGGGTGAGAGCTCACGAAGAGACTGCCTCACTCGCTCGGTTGTCGACGTAGCACAATTCTGTGTACAACATAACAAATTCTGTGTAATAAGCAATGTATTATTGATAATGAATGGTGTATACAAATCTCTTAGCTGAAATAGAATTTTAAATGAGATGCGTTCCACGTATTGGGTATAGCCCTTCCCGTCGGGTGCTCCAAACGGTATGCTCCATTTTGCAAATTCTGAACCACCCTAAAGGGGCCGTCCCAATTATCAGCTACCTTTCCTGCCGATCGGTTCCGCCGGGCTTCTGCTGTTTTCCGCCACACCAGGTCTCCTTCCACAAATTGTCTTGGTTTTACCTTGGTGTTGTAGCGTCTTGCCAATAGTCGCTTAGTAGCCTCCGCTCGGATCATAACCACTTCTCTTCGTTCCTCTAGAGTGTCTAACTCTACTCGCATTTCCTCATTATTATCCTGCAAGGTTATCTTCCTTCGTAGGGAGGGCTCCCCTACTTCCACCGGCAGCATCGCGTCTACACCATATGTTAGACTAAATGGGGTTTCACCTGTTGTACCATGCGGCGTGCAGCGGTACCCCCACAGGACCTCCTGTAACTCATCTACCCATAAGCCCTTGGCTTCCCCAAGTCTTTTCTTTAGCTCGTCCACGATGACCTTATTGGCCGCTTCCACTTGACCGTTCGTTTGAGGATGTTCTACCGAGCTTGTCACATGTTTAATTCCCAATCGTTTTTAAAATTCTCCCAAACGCTTGTCTATAAATTGCCGCCCGTTATCCGTGACTATTACTTTAGGAATCCCGTATCTGCACACGAGCGTCCATACGAACTTCTGTACCCGAGCGGTAGTGATCGTTGCGAGCGGCTCCGCTTCTACCCACTTGGTGAAGTAATCAATGGCCACCAGCAGGAACTTCTTCTGCGCTCGTCCTATTGGAAAAGGTTCGACAATGTCCATTCCCCACTGCGCGAACGGCCACGGTGACATCAAGCTGTGTAGCTCTTCCGGTGGCCGATTGAAGTTTTGGCCATGTTCTTGACACTTCAAACATTTCTGCACGAACACTTTACAATCTTTTTCCACCGTCGGCCAGAAATATCCTGCTCGTATCACCTTGGCCCGCAACGCTCGTTGTCCTGTGTGCATGCCGCACGCTCCCTCATGCAACTCCCTCATGACATATTCGGCTTCCTTCGTAGATAAGCATTTCAACAAAGGGCTAGAGAATCCCCTTTTATAAAGGTCTTCTCCTATCATTAGATACCGAGCGACCTTCTTTGCTTCCTGTGCCCGAACATGTAGTCCACCCTCCTAACTCTGAATAATCTCTCTTATTTCTTTCCTCCAGTCAGGCGGAGCGGATATCTCATGAACGGCCAAGCTCTCCACCGATGGGTTCATCATGACTTGCCTTATGACGGAAGACAAGTGATCTTTTCTTTTGCTGTTGGCGAGCTTGGACAAGATGTCCGCCCTCGCATTTTGCTCCCTCGGCACATGTTTGAACTCAACCGTCCTGAACTGCTTCACTAACTCTTTCACCTTGTTGAAATAGCGAAGCAGTTGATCATCTTTGGTCTGGAAGCTCTCTGTCAGTTGTCCTACCACCAACTGAGAATCTGTTCGGCATTTGACCGAAGCTGCTCCCAAGTCTTTGGCCAATTCGAGCCCGGCTAGTACAGCTTCGTACTCAGCTTGATTATTGCTTATCTTGAACCGAAAGACAATTGCCTGTTCGACAATAAAGCCGTCCGGTCCCTCCAAAACAATGCCTGCTCCTCCACCAGATTTTTCCGAAGAACCGTCCACATAAAGGATCCATTCATAAGGTCCTTCTTCTTCTTGTAACTCAACTGCAAAATCAGCCAGATGCTGCCCTCGGACTGATCCCCTCGACTCAAATTGGAGTCTGAATTCTGACAACTCCACAGACCATCCTACTATTCTCCCTACCAAGTCAGGTTTGTGCAAGATTTTTGCGATCGGGTGGTCCGTTCGCACTACTACCTGATGGCTCTAGAAGTACGGCCTTAAGCGTCTTGTTGCCACCACTAAGGCCAAAGCAATCTTCTCCACCCTTTTGTACCTAGTCTCCGTCGGCTGCAATGTGCGACTGACAAAGTACACCAATTTGAATTCAGGCTGCTCCTATACCAATGCCGAGCTGACCGTGTCCTCCGAAACCGCCAAGAATAGCTGTAACGGGCGTCCCTCCTCGGGTCGCCCCCTGACCGGTGGGCTGACCAACATGTGCTTTACCTCGTTAAAGGCTTGCTCACACTGGTCGTCCCAATTCGTGCCTGAACTCTTCTTCATGATTCTCACTATCGGTTTTATCCGCTCGGCCAACTTGGGGAGAAATCTGGATAAGGAGGTGAGTCTTCCTACCAACCTCTGAACCTCCTTCAACTTGCGAGGACTCCTCATTTCCAATATCGTTTGGCATTTATCAGGGTTCGCATCAATGCCTCTAGTTGTTAGCAAGAATCCCAAAAACTTTCCCGCTGGTACCCCGAACGTACATTTAGCCGGATTGAGGCGCATGTCATACTTGCGAACTTGCTGGAAAACCTCTGCCAGATCTCGCACATGATCTTCTACCGAACGACTTCTCACCACCATGTCGTCCACATATACCTCCATACACCTACCAATCTGGTCAGCAAATATCATGTCCATCAGCCGTTGGTAGGTGGCCCCTGTATTTTTCAACCCGAACGGCATAACATCATAGCAATAGTTTGCCCGCTCGGTGATGAACGCCGTTTTGTCGCTGTCTAGTGGGAACATTGGGATTTGGTTATATCCTGAATAAGCATCCAGGAAACTTAGCACTTGAAACCCTAACACTCCATCCACCAACGCATCAATACTTGGTAGTGGATAAGAGTCCTTGGGACATGCCTTATTTAAGTCGGTGAAGTCGGTACACATCCTCCACTTTCCATTCATCTTCTTCACCATCACCACGTTCGCCAGCCACGTTGTGTACTTGATTTCCCGAATGAAATCAGCCTCCAACAGCTTCTTCACCTCCACTGCTATTGCCGACCGCTTCTCCTCCCCCATTCTTCTCTTCTTCTGGGCTACCGGTCGGGCTTCCTTGAACAATGCCATCTTATGTGACATTACCCTCGGATGGATTCCTGGCATATCAGCTGCAGTCCATGCGAACAAATCTTTGTTATCTTTCAACAAAGTGCCAATTAAATTGGCATGGTCCTCCTCCAATTTGCTCCCGATGGTTGTAATTTGTTCCTCCTTCGGCCCCAATCGGAAGGGCTTCGTCTCCCCCATCGGTTCCATACGATCGTCAATATTCATCCTTGGATCTAAGTCTGCCATTGCTACCTCCGATCGTCTCCTCCTACTTCGACTGCGCGAACCCGACGATGATGGTTGAACCTTCAAACCTGCCATATAGCATTCTCGCGCGATCTTCTGATCCGACCGAACGGCACAGATGTTTCCATTGTCCAGTGGAAACTTCAGTGTGAGGTGAGGCGTGGAGACGATCACCCCAAATGCGTTGAGACATGGTCGTCCCAACAACACATTATAGGAAGTGTTAGCATCCACCAGTAAGAACCTGGTTTTCACTTCCTTACTCCGTTCGGTCCCCAGGCATGTTCTAAGATCCACATACCCCCTAGTGTCCACACGCTCCCCCGAAAATCCCACTATCTGTTCGTTGTATGGGGCGATCAGGTCCTCTGATATGCCCATCTACTGGAATGTCTTCCAGTACAAGATGTTGACAGAACTGCCTTGATCCACTAACACCTTTCCCACGCTATACCTAGCAATAACTGCCGTTATCACCATCGGGTCATCTTCATCTGGATCGGGAGCATGAAAATCTTCATCTGTGAATGTGATTGGCGGCATGTGTCGCTTTCTCACATCCACCCTATGAACGCTCTTAAGCTCCCGCAAGTTTCTCTTCCTCGCGGACGCGGACGCCCCCCCCCCCCCCCCCCCCCCCACACACACACACAAATCCACCCGAGATGGTGTTTATTGTCCCTCGCAGCGATCGCTCATGGCTGCAGCTTCTACTCCTCCTACGGTCGGGACGCCGGTCCTCTCTTCTATCATTTCTTTCCACCCGAGTCCTCCTGGGTGAACTTCTTGTCCCTCTCTCTTCCTTCACAAATCTCCTTAAATGACCCGCTCGGATTAATTCCTCCACCTTATCTTTCAACACCGTGCACTCCTCGGTGCTATGTCCTATGTTCAAGTGATATGTGCAGTGTTTAGTTCCATCTGCCTTTGGTGATGACTTGGAAGGTCTCATCTTCAACAGATCCGCACTTAGGGCTTCCTCAAGCACCCTCGCTCTCGGTGCGTTCAGCGGGGTGTATCGCTCATACCTACCCCCCTTCGGGCCATCTCTAAATTTTTGACCTTTTGGCCGTTCGCTTGGGACGAACGGCTTCTTGCCTTCTTTCTTCTCCTGCCCCGCGCTCGTCCCTTGCTCTTGCTGCCTTCGCTGTACCGCCCTCATCTCTTCTATCCTTATGAACCTAGCAGCCCTCTCTTGTAACTCATCTAGAGTTAATGGAGGCTCCGCGAACAGGTTGTCAGCAAATTGGGAAGGCCTCAGCGCGGTTGCCAGAGTGCTAATGGTAAATTTCTTGCCTACCCCCTTTACTTGTCGAGCGGTTCGGTTGAATCTGTCCATGAAAGCCCTAAGACTTTCTCCTTTCTCCTGCTTTATATTAGTTAACTCTAGATACGTCAGATTTCGCGCTCGTTCTGCCGAAAACTGTCGTTCGAACATATCCCTTAGAGTAGCAAAACTATTGATGGTTCGAGGTCTCAGTGAGTGGAACCAAGCTAAGGCTTCTCCTTTTATTGACAAAGAAAAAACCCTACACCATACATTCTCCCTGGGCGAATAAACGGTCATCGCGTCCACAAAAGACCTCAAATGCTCTTCCGGATCACCCGAGCCATCATATTTGTCCAAGGTTGGGAACATTCGGTCCGGAATCTGTTCCGCCATGATTGTGGCCGTGAACGGATGCAATGCTCTAACCCGACCAGCCGTGGCCGGACGGTTAGCAGCCCGATGCGACTCGACCTCACTCTGCTCCCTCTCTTGATCATAACTTCTAGTCATCGGGTCCGTACCATCTTCTGAATTCGGATCAGTTTCCGACATCTCCACCACTGGTGACAAGGCGCGCGCAGGACGATTAGCTTGCGCCCCTCTAGCCGCATCACGCTCAGCCCTCAAAGTTTCTATTTTCGCCTGCATAGCCTCCATTCTTCTCCTCATCTCCTGTATAAACGCAGCTGGGTCTTGATCCATCCCTATGGTCGTAAAGGTTATCTTCTACTTCCCTCGGCCCCACGGTGGGCGCCAAAATGTTTCTGCTGAACGGGACCGGGGAACACTCTTGCTACCTCCGTCCAGAAACACTCCTCCTCCTCCGATCGGTCTTCCTCTTCTTGCCTCCTCTGCGCTCGGTATCAGTGTAAATGGGTTGACCTGCAGCAAACACTTTGACGCTCAAGTCAGAATGAGCTCTCGCAAGTCTATAATTATAAAATTGAACAGAACATTTACCTTCCCCTTTGACTTCTATTTATACAATTACAGGGAATATTATTCATTAATTTACCTTTTAATGGCTTTCAATGCTCACTTTAAATACTCGACAAGGACCGTTACCTCATTAACCACGCATTCATGAACATTTAACGGCTGTCTGCAATCTCCTTTCCTCGTGCTTACCCGATCGGTTATGTTATCAACCACCCGATCGGTGGCCTACCCTCGGTAGCCACACAAGCTGCGGTCGGTTACTCACCCTCAGTAATAACTCCATCCGTAGTCGGTTGCTTACCCTCGGTAATAACCCACTCCACGATCGGTTGCCTACCCTTGGTAGTAACAAATGATTATTTATCTACTTATATAGGACTAAATTTCATATATGACTCCTCATTCAACGTAAGTAATCAAGAAAACTAAATACTATCCAAGTCTAAATAAGAAAAAAAAAATACTTATTGTATGAATGAAGGTTATAAAAGGACTAGTTGTCCAAGTCCATATAGGCAATGTTGAAATTAAAGTTTAATTTCAATTTCTTTTATTAAGTTCATTCTTTTATTTTTCACTCTTCATTTAACACTAATCGAAGAGGTGTTTGACCTATATGTCGTCTTCTCATAGTGTGATTTCTTCATGAAGTCGTGTTATCGTGGTTTTACTTACCCAGACAGGTAAAGTTAATATTTTTCCCTTGTGTAATTTGAGTGCAAAATTGTTTCATTGTAATAAATTTTCTAATTTGTTTCAAATTATTTTAATAAGTATACTAAAGATAATGTTTTTTTTTTGTTGAAGTAAAATATCGTTATATGTACAGTATACTTATTAACATTTTTTAACTTTAGCCAACAAAATATTCACGCGCATATATAGTCATAAAAAAGTCATTTACTAATGTTTTTTCAATTAACATATGTTAATATGCCTTTTTATGCAAAATAAATTATTATAATGTATTGAGGGTATGACATATTGATGATAATATTACGAAGTAGTTGTATAATAAGTCCGTGAATTATTTATTATATAATATATTATTACATAAAAAAACCTATATCAAAATATCATTTTCCTAAATCAAATGAAAAGTTAGTATTTTGTAAATAGATTGAGTCCACATTTACATCTTATAATTTATTTAGTTTTTTAAAAAGTGAGAAATATTAACTTATTATAGTGATTTTGTTTTTTTTCTTTAGTTGATTGAGAGTACCTTGGGAACGAATTGGTTGGACACTGAGTTCTCTAAGGGTGAAAATAAAACGACAATTGTGTTCGGTCCCAAATTCCTGTCCGAGAAACTGTACCAAGCTTCTTCCATTGAGGTAAGTAGATGTAAAAATCTTATTAATATTGTCCAAACCAAGTGACATGGTTTTGTAATAGTGATCGGATTTTGCAGGATATAGAATTGGCGACGATCTTATTAAGACCAGGATCCCTCTTTATAGAAGACTTGTCCCAACAGACCAACTTCTCAATGCAGAGATATGGGTCAGTTCCTCTTGTTTTTATTGTTTCCACTGAAGACAATGAAATTCCACTGAATTTTCAGCTCTGGATGATTCAAAATGCTGGAATGAATGTGGAGGTTCTGGAGATCAAAGGTGCAGACCATATGCTTATGATTAGCAAGCCACAAGAACTATCTCATTCTCTCCTGCATATAGCTACTAAATATGCATGAATTCATCCACACTTTATCTGTTTTTGTTGAATGACTGAAACTTCTCAAATAAGTTATGTTTATATTGTGTTCTTAGTGTGTGTTGTTTCGAGAATTCATGTTTGACCCTCCATTATTAATCACTTTATTTCTTGTTTAAAAATAATGACTACTAGAAGAAATAAAGTTTTGTATTTGTGAAAAGCAAAAGATGAACACTAGTCTATGTTAAAATTGATGAAAGTTAATCTTGTTGTTATATGTTAGGATACTATTTCGTACAGAGAAAATATATTTTATGATATTTAACCTCAAATATATTTTAGTTAACTGTTATCATTATATAAATTTTTCCATTCAAAATTTTTTTATCATGTATTTTATCATCAAAATTTTCAATTCTTTTCATATTTCACCGATCCATTAATTTTTTTAACGGATTAATAATAGGCTTTTTAAAAGATAAAAATAAAATTGACTTTATTTAATTGTGTTTTTGAGCAATAATGTTGTGGATTAACTTCCAAATGATCAGAAATTGACACTACATTTTTTTACTTTTTTATTCTTTTTTTAAATACAAAAATTTACTTTTTTTATAATTATTTTATTTTTACATTATACATCAAATAAATATAAAAATATGTCATTCTATCGTTAGTAAAAACAAAAACAAGACTATACAATGGCATTCCAAATATATATAAAAGTCATTGTGAAACTTTTGTAGTGCACAAAAGGTGGGGAACAATCACATTTTTTCTTTTTCTTTTTTCAATTAAAAAATTTAGAGCTAATAAGTTATTATAAAAGAAAGGAAAATTTTGACAATATTTTAACGTGTCATGATTAATGTTAACATTATGAAAGAGCATTCCAGAGGCGGTACATGGATCCACCACTCCATCAGTGGAGCCTTCTCCAAACAAAGCCTTCCCAACATCTCAATGAAATGATGTTGAACCCCACCTAGCACCACACACCACACAAACGTTCCGCTACTTATAACCAACAAATCTTAAAAGAATATCATAAATACATAAATTATTTGCATTTATTTAATATTAATTTTCTTTACTTTTTATTCTTTCTTTTAAAAAAATATAAAAATTCATTTCTTTATAACCATAATTTTATCTTTATATTATATATTAAATGAAAATAAAAGTATGTCACCTTGTCTTTACTCAATCTTAAAAAAATGTCCATGTTTTCCATACCCAGTAAACCCGAGTGAACTCAAGCTGCTCAGATTTCACCAAAGCAATATGATATGTTTTTAGCTTTCACCATCCATTATTAAATAACTGATATTCAAAAGTCGTTTTTGACAGTCAATCATAGTCTATATAATATGTCTAATATATCTTTTCCATCATTCTTATATTATCAGCTTTTTTCTTTCTTTTAAAATACATAGAAGATTTCATGTTAATAAATTTTAACTGATATTATAATATCCTATTTAATTTTTTAAAACTTAAGAATAATAAATGTATAAATTCTTTTATTTATACATTATTAATTTACTTACTTTTATTTAATATATATTTTTTGACTCACTTTAAATTCTTAACATGTCTAGCATAAAATTTACTCTAAATAATACAAGAATGGGAAGAAAAACATTTGACGAAACAATAATTAATTGTTGCCCGAAATAGTGCCAGAATTGATAGAAAAGCAAAATTCATGAAAAAGAAGATTGTTTCTACTAAACAAAACAAAGTTGATGATAAAGCAACAAGAATTAATTGTTTGTCGTGTGGAGTACGGGAATGGATAAAAAAGACAAAATAGAAAAAGATAAAAGATGCAATAATTAAGTATTTAGCCTAGACAATACAATAATTGATAGAAGAAGTGTATTATATGACCCTACCGTACAGTCAGGTTAGGCAATAAATTAGAAGAAATTCGAAGGTTATTTGTCATGATGTGCGTAACTATTCAATTTTTACAAAACTATTATCAACATGAATTAGTTTAGAATAAAATATGATTATTATCAATTAAATTGTAATTAAATTGTTACTGATTTAAAAGTTATTTTCAAAACTATAAATATGAATTTGAGATAAAAAATATATAATTATATTTAATATATATTAATTAATATAATTGTTGATTGATCGTTGACTTTAATATAGGAATATTTTCTACAAATAACCTCACATCTTAACTAAGGACATTCATGATCACGAAAATTAATACTTGAAAGATAATATATACATTCTACAATAAAACCGATAATCTCAACTCCAAACCAAAATAAGAAGTAAAGTTGAGAAATACGACAAAGAGAAAAACTAACATTTTATCCGAAATGATAGAAGAATTAAGAGAGAAAAAATTTGAAAAGATAAAAAAAAAATACAAAATTTAGCAGGAAAACAAAGTAGAAAAGTTAATTAAGTTGGCATGGTAAGGTGATTAACAGAAAATATAGAGACATTTAAGATATCATAGAAACCCTCTCTTATGTGTGTGAAGAGACTTATTTTATCTATGTTATTTGATACAATTTTTAATCTAAAATCTTAAAATTATGGTGATTTTTTACTTATATCTTGTTGTTATAACTGTTTAACCATTCTTATATCATTTGTTTGTGATTATGATGTTGTTATTATGTTAGTATGATATTATTAATGAGTTCTTTTATATAAAGAGTTCATTTATGAGTTTTTTCATGTGTGTGACATGAGTCTACGGTTTAATTGATAGAAGTTAAAGATTATCTTAGTAATAAAAATAATAGTAAAAATAATATAAAATGATAATTGTTAATATTAATATAATTGTTAAAATGATTATAAGGAGAGAAAAAAATAAAATTAATTTTTAACATGACAAAAATTGTATTATTATTATTATTATTATTATAATTATAACAATAGTTATTATTATTATTAATAAAAAGCATGAACCAGGAAAACTTTGTTGGAACAATCGGTACCGTTATAGAGTCGCGCAGCGGAATAAAATATTCGGAAAGCGTGTTACGGTCACAAATCAAGTTTAATGGTCCGTTTTAGAAAAACAATTTTCTTAGAGAAAATTTATCAAACAGTTGATATGCGTAAAAGATAAAGAGTGTAGGGAATAGAAAATCACACAAGCAATTTTTATCCTGGTTCGATTCAAAAGAATCTACGTCCAGTCGTTAATCACTATAAATAGTGATTAACCTTTTTCACTAAAAAGTTATTTAACAGATTACAAGAAATAGTGAATAAAGCAGATAAATAAACCTTCCTTCGACGAACGAACCGGAAGAAGAACACTCTGCCAACTCGAAGAGAACCGCTCCGACTATCGACAAACGAAACACGAGCTTCTCCTATTCACGAGACCAGGCATAGCACCTTGCTAACTCGAAGAGAGCTTGCTCCGACTATCGACACACGACACGCGAGCCTCTCCTGTTCACGAGACCAAGCAAGGGAACTTGAACTATAGCTTCTGAGAACTTCCTCTGACAAACAGTATTCTGCAAGAGCTTCTGTTCAACAACGTTACCTTCTGATTTCTCCAAATCAAAATATATAGCCAAGTACACTGAATGTCAAAGGACAGCTCCCAACTGCCATGAATAATCGATTATTCAAGTCCGTTACAGGTTTTCAAAGATGTGATAATCGATTATATGAAGTGATAATCGATTATTCAAGTATGACTTGTGATAATCGATTATTACTTAATCATAATCGATTATTGCAGGTTAAAAATGCAAGTTTTACAAGGTTTACAAGAATTTCCTACTACATTTAATTTCTACAACTTGCTTTTAACTAATTCTAATATCTTCTTCAACTAAAACTTCTTGTAGCATCATCAAAACAAATTTCTTCAAGATTTACCAATACTCCTTATTGGTAACAATCTCCCCCTTTTTGATGATGATCAAAAATTCAATTTTAAAAGCATTTCTAATTTCCTGCACAGATTCCATACTTACAAACATGTTAGTAATAACTGCACTACTTAAATTAGAAGTTTTCTCCCCTTTTTGATCATAAGCAAAAAGTAAAAAAGTGGAAAAACAACTCCCCCTCAAATTTTTCTCCCCCTCAACAAAAGAATTGATGCATTTCAAAACAGAAATAAAATTAAAATTTCATAACATGAAAGAACAGAATACCTTATGGAATATAAGAAAAACAGAAATTCAACTCTAACTAAGAAGTACAAACAATATTAATTAATCCATAATAGAGATAAAAACAAGATATCTAACAAACTCATATATCTTCCCCTGAATGTAATAATCCCCTTTTAAAAACAGACTCAAAAAAATTTTTTTTTAAAAAAAAGTTTTTTTTTTTTTTTTTTTTTTTTTTTTTTTACGTTGTGACTTAAGATAATCGATTATTACTTTAAATAATCGATTATTTGCGAGCCAAATTGCCAAAATCCAAATTTTGAGGACGAGATAATCGATTATTACCCTTGGTAATCGATTATTTACGTTAATTTTCGAAAAACACAAAGTTGGGCCAAATTTTCAACCTAAGACACATCTAACATTCATAAATTATTTCAAAGCTCTTAAAAAATACCAGGATACCATAGAGTCTTTTTTTTTCCTTTTGAAAAATTAACCTGCAAAACAAAACAATAGAGTTTTGGTCCCCATAATCTCATTTGGGTCCTTTGAGGTTAGAGACAATTTACTTTATAACAGGAATCCAAGCATATTTTCCATTTGGAACATCAAAATGTTTAATTCTACATTTGTTAGAAGTGTGCCCCTTTTTCATACAATAAAAGCATGTGACAACATTTGAGTTTCTATAAGACACAGTTCCTTTTTCAACCCATACCCTACGAGTTCTTTTAATTTGGTTCTTACTTTTAAAAACACTTTTGTTTTTATAAACCTTTCTAACAGTTATAGGCATTTCAATATTATTATTTCCAGTTGCAACTTCAAGAAGATTTTCAAGAATATCAATATCAAGCATATGATTCTTACATGAAAGACATTCAACAGGATGTTCAACATTTGAAGACTCTTTCATTTCCAAGTTGCAAATTTTATTTCTCAAACTTACTTCCTCATCTAATGCCTTCTCATATTTAATTCGCAATTCTTTAAATTCCTTTTTCAAATTTTTATGAGCAACATTCAATTTTTCAGATTCATCAAGCAATTCAAGAAAAGCTTTTTGCAAATCAAATTTACTAGATTCATAGCTAGAATTACTTACTTGGCTTCCAGCATCATCAAAATTAGCTGTCAAACACAAGTTTATTTCTTCAACAGAATCACTTGAACTAGAGGTGGTTGATGCATTATCCTCCAAGGCAATGTGAACCTTCTTCTTCTTGTGAATTTTCTTTTCTTTTCTTTCTTTACTTCTTTTGTTGCTTGAACAATAAGCTTTCACATGGCCTCTTTCACCACATCCATAACATTTGAAACTTGAAGAGGAACCTTGATAGTCCTTCTTTTCCTTCAAGATTTTGCTTTCAGATAATTTATCATTGGCCATCAAGCATAGATTTTCTTGCTCATTAGAATCGCTTGAGCTTGAGGAGTTTGATGTAGAGCATGAATTCGAACAAGTCAACTTAGCCACATTCGATACTTCATCATGAGTGACTTTTAAAAATTCCCACATTTCCTGAGCACTTTCATAAACAGAAACTTTGAAAAAATCATCAATGGTTAGTGCAGAAAAAATTATATTCCGAGCCTTAATATCAAATTGGGCTCTTCTATTTTCCTCAACAGTCCAATCAAAATATGATTTTTCAGTCTCTACACCATCAACAGTATTCATAGGAATATAAGGGCCATTTTGTACAGCTTCCCAAATACCTCTATCAATAGATCCCATAAAAATCTCCATTCTAACTTTCAAAAAACCATAGTTATCACCAGTAAACAATGGAGGTCTGTTAATGGAAGCACCCTCGGCATATACTTGAGTTTGATGACCGGCCATTTTCGAAACAAATTTGAAAAAATATCAAAGCAAGCTCTGATACCAATTGTTGGAACAATCGGTACCGTTATAGAGTCGCGCAGCGGAATAAAATATTCGGAAAGCGTGTTACGGTCACAAATCAAGTTTAATGGTCCGTTTTAGAAAAACAATTTTCTTAGAGAAAATTTATCAAACAGTTGATATGCGTAAAAGATAAAGAGTGTAGGGAATAGAAAATCACACAAGCAATTTTTATCCTGGTTCGATTCAAAAGAATCTACGTCCAGTCGTTAATCACTATAAATAGTGATTAACCTTTTTCACTAAAAAGTTATTTAACAGATTACAAGAAATAGTGAATAAAGCAGATAAATAAACATTCCTTCGACGAACGAACCGGAAGAAGAACACTCTGCCAACTCGAAGAGAACCGCTCCGACTATCGACAAACGAAACACGAGCTTCTCCTATTCACGAGACCAGGCAGAGCACCTTGCTACAAGAATTTCCTACTACATTTAATTTCTACAACTTGCTTTTAACTAATTCTAATATCTTCTTCAACTAAAACTTCTTGTAGCATCATCAAAACAAATTTCTTCAAGATTTACCAATACTCCTTATTGGTAACAAACTTAATCAAGCATATTTGAAATCACTTACACTATGAATTATATGTATGTATCCATGAAACAAAATACTGCATCATGAAGTACTGGAACTAGTGTCGTCAAAATGGGTTGAAATCCGTGAGTCAACCTGGCTCATCACGGGTTTGAGTCGAGTTGGGTTGGAAAAAAATGCAAAAACTTTTATGCGAGCCAATTTTGACCCGCCTCATTAAGAACCCGACTCACACGGGTTGAACCCGTGGTGGGTCAAGTTTAGGAATGACAACAGGGCAGGTCGGGCACGGGTAATGCTTACTCGCAACCCGACCCGCCGGATAAAACTGTACCTGCTACCCGACCCGCTACCCACGCGGGTACCCGTTTAAAAAATATCCGCGGGTATTTTAAAACCCGCGGATACCCGCATAAAATAAAAAAATATTTAATATATTTTTAAAATAAAACTTAAATAAAATTACAAAAAAATATGTAATATAATATAAATTAAATTTAATTTTAAATTTAATTAAATTTAACCTAATAAAATATAATTTTATTTTATTTTTAATTAAATTTAATTAAAAGATATATAAATTATTAATTTTCTTTTAAGTTTTTGTGGGTAACGGATACCCGCGGGGTGGGTAGTATACTACCCGTACCCGATCCGTTTAGAAGCGGGTATTAAAATATCCCTTATCCGTTACCCACGGGTAGTAAATACCCGCGGATAATAACTACCCGTCGCGGATTTTACCCACGGATACCCGTGCCCGCGGGTAAAATTGCCATCCCTAGTCACCAACGCACTTATTTTTTTTAATTAAATCAAATTAATTAAATTAATTATTCAAATTCTATTTTTTTTATTGGAATCAAATTAATTAAATTAATTATTTAAAATGCACAACCTTTACTTAGCAATAGAGTGTTTCGCGTTGCTGTCTTTCCAAAAGTTTTCCTCTGCAAATAAAATCCTAAGATTATAGATTGGATAATATTATAGATGGAGATAAAGAAAAAGATGTTTCAAGAGAGCATAATACTGTGCATTTATCTATTCATGACTTCAATTTAATAGATGAATAATATTATAGATTGGATATTTTAGGAATATGTCATTTGTTTTATCTTGTTTTTAGACTTATATACAAGCATGACAAATTTATCTTGTGCTATATATTTTTGTTAACGGTTATATGTAGTTTCTTGGTCAAACGGTTGTCTATGTCTCATTAAACTAAATTAACAAAATTTTATGTTTGATAGCTTAGAATATATATAACTATATATTCTTTTGTTCAATTTTCTTTTATATCAATTGGTCCAATTATTACTGTTTGAATTTGATCGATCAAAGTAACATGTCATAAGAGTCTTAGAAGAAGAGGTTGAAAAAAAAGTTAATTAAGTGAGCTAATGATCCAACCCGTTTAACCCACCAACCCGTGGTGGGTCGGGTCGGGTTCAAATTTTTTCGGCTCACTAATAAATGAGTCGGGTTGGGTTGACTCACTAAGTGGCCAACCCGTGATGGGTCAGACCGGGTTACCCGTTTTGACAACTCTAACTGAACCGAATATGAATGGTTAGAACTGAATACAAAGTGTTTGGAATCAGATATAAGATATTTGGAATTTGTTCCATCACCTTATATTTTACTTTTTCCCTCATTTTATGACGGATAAAATGGGGTTTTCACCCATAATCAATACAAATATCTTCTTATCAGTAGAGATTAAAAATGCATTTCATTCGCAAATTCTCTCTCTACCCTCCTTTCAAATTCATTAATACAAACACATATTATCACCCAATTCCGTCTTTTCTTATTCGTTTGAACATCACAATCTTATGAAGCAAATTATATCATTTCCAACAATATTTTCTCTATATATATCTTTTATAAACATAAGCAAACACATAAAAATAGTTTATAGAATCAAATCAAAGCAAATCTAGGAGCAATACCAGCTGACAATCACTAGTGCAAAAAAGACCTTTAATGTCACCCTTTAGACGTCTGAACCTCGAATATCCAACGTAAAAAATGACCGGTGGCATTTTTCGTAAATAAAACAACTATTTAGACGTCGGCTATGGAGGGGCCCGACGTCTAAATACTCATATACGTCGGCTCCCCCGAATAGACGCCAAAACTAAACGAAAAAGTTACAAATTTTTTTTATTCTATTTAGACGTCTGTTATGGAGGGAACCGACTTCTAAAGCACTTTAGACGTCTGTTATTGGGGAAACCGACGTCTAAATACACAACCCAGAAATTTAAAAAGTCAATTTTTGACTCCATTTAGACGTCTGATCCCTCCACTCTGACTTTTAGACGTCTGTTATTGGGGGAACCGACGTCTAAATGCGCAGCCCAAGAATTTAAAAAGTCACTTCTTGACTCCATTTAGACGTTTGATCCCGCCACTCCTACTTCTAAAGCACTTTAGACGTCTGTTATTAGGGGAACTGATGTCTAAATACACAACCCAATAATTTAATAAGTCACTTATTGACTCCATTTAGACGTCTGAAACCTCCACTCCGAATTCTAAAGCACTTTAGACGTCTGTTATTGGGGGAACCGACGTCTAAATACACAACCCAGAAATTTAAAAGTCACTTTTTGACTCCATTTAGACGTCTGATCCCGTCACACCGACTTCTAAAGCACTTTAGACGTCTGTTATTGGGGGAACCGATGTCTAAATGTCGGCATTAAAACACAGCGAACGCGAGACAACCGTTACGCGCATTCATTATTCATCATCTTTGTCTCGATTTCTCTCTATAGGTTATGCTTTTCAGGTTCATTTTCTCACTTTTACACCGTTTTAAATTAATTTTACTCCGATTACATCACTTTTGATGCATTACCTTTAATTTGAACCGATTAAAATGTATTTTTGTTGGGTTTTAGTGTAGTTATTCTCGTGTCCTTCGACGGCATTCTTCGGCGGCGATTTCTTGCGTTTTGCACTCCTCCAATTCCCTCCACTATGTTTTTAAAACCATCCAATAAAAAAATGTACAATACATTCTCTTCAACTAAAATATAAAGTTGTAAACTCGAATCACCATGAGTTAGGAGCAACCTCAGAGACGTCTGACCAGTATGAATCGGACGTCTATATAGACGTCTCATTAACGTCACCCATATAGACATTGGACAAAGATCAGACGTTAAAAGCCTAAAATAACATATGTCTAAAGTCTTTTCTGTACTAGTGAATGAAAATGAGTTTAAAAAACCAAAATATACCCAAACAAAAGCTACAACAAATAGTTTTTATATAATCGTGCATTCTCTTTTAAAACATGCATGTAATCAATGATTAAATGTTTGTGATTATTTAATATGAAATTAGGAAACCAATATTTTCATATCAAAAGTTAATGTGACGTTCGCTGTTATTTTATGTTAAGAACAAAATTGAAGAAATTGCTCAGAGAAAAATATAACTTTTTGTCACATATACTAAAGCCCTCGAGATCTAGTTTAGAGGGTTTCATCTTGACCATGGTTGTAATTAGTATTGTCAATATGTTAAAATATATTAGTTAATTCAGTTCATCATTAGTTTGAGATTGGATTTAAAAAAAAATTACAAATTTTAAACAAGTCAAATTGAACCTAGTTTACTAAAAATTTAACTCACACAGTTAATCTGTGAAGAGTTAGATTGGATAACCATCTCATCTATAAATTTTAAATTATATTAAAATGATGAAAATCCTAAATCAAGATATGTTATAAATTTATTCATTCTAGACTCTAACATTATAGATATATAAGTAACAACAATGATTTGATGATAGATAGTAATCTATTTTGTATTTTTGTGTTTTTTGATTGTATTTGGAGTTTAACTTGATTTTGGATTGTATTATATTTTTTATATTTTGAATTATATTTGGAGTTTGACATCATTTTTTATTGCATTTGGATTAAATTTTATTTATATTTTAATTAAAAAAATTATTACTTTTTTAAGATAAAAGAAAAAAAAATTATAATTTAGTGAGTAAGTGAATCAACCTATTTAATCCACTAATCTATAATGAATCAAACCAAATTTAAAAATTTTAAACCTACTAGTAAATAAACTAGATTGATTTGATTTATTAAAAGGTTAAGTATGTTTTCAGTCTCTCTTCCAAAGTTTTGTTCATTTTTATCATCTTCCTTAAAAAACTCAAATTTATAGTCCTCAACAAACAACAACGTTAAATTTAATCTGATGTGACTAACGGTGTGCCACATCACTTTTTTTTTTTGAAATGTGTTCATCCTTAACCGTGATCCAAAGGCTGTCGCTACTAGTGTTGCCGACAACCTTAATGCAAGAACAACACCATCACCCGTAATCAATACAAATATCTTCTTATCAGTAGAGATTAAAAATGCATTTCATTAACAGAATCAGGGTCATTAAAACTGAAAAGCTTGGATATTAGGGTTAGGAAGACGATGGAGAAGAAGTGACATGTTGGTGGAAGGATAAAAAGAAGAAGATGTGATAGTTGTTGTGGAGAGAGACAAAATTTATAAGTTTACAACGTGACATTAAATTAGCCCGATTAAAAATTCAAGTTTCTTTAAACAAAACTTCGAAAAAAAAACAAAATCTAAAATAATATAATACTCGAGGACTATATTTATCCCCTCATCAAATAATTAACCTATAACAAGTGAAACCGAATCTTGGATGACCATTTTAATGGTACTAGTTATCCTTATGTGGCATGTGATTCACCTCTTAGTTTCAATAATTTGTTTGATTTGATTACCATCAACAACGAATCTGCTACAACTTTTTTTGACAGTCAAATAAAATATGATAAGTATAAAAAAGTACAGGCGGTGCAGTCTTCGAAAATCATACGGAAGAGAGCAGTGGTATAAGTTTGCAACTTTGACGTTGACAGTAGAAAATCAACAATTTTTTTAAAAGTATTTATTGAGAAAAAGTTATAATAGTTGAAAATAATTTATAAATACAGTAATGTATCTTCAAATTATTTTTGTTTTCAACTCTAAATGTTCTACTCTTGATGTAAAAAAAAAAGATGTATGATAAAATTGTATGATAAAATTATTTATTAATTTTAAATTAAAAACAAAAGTTTAAAAAATATTTTAAAAATTAATTTAACCTTCAAATATTTTTGAATAACTTCTAAGAATTCAACTATTCTGGAAACCGTTTAAGTTTTTAACAGTTTTTGAAACTGTTTAAACTTGTAACAATTTTAAAAAATCGTTTAAATCTTCAATAATTTTTGAAAATTATTTAAGTCTTCAACTGTTTTTGAAAAATTATTTAAAATTTTAACTATTTTAAAAATTGTTGAAGATTTATACGGTTTTTAAAAATTGTTTAGACCTTCAAAGTTTTATAAAATTGTTTTAGATTTTTAATATAACTTTTTGCAAAAACCATTTAAAAACAAAATCAGAATTTGGTTTTTCGAAAATCCAAATCCTAAGGTATCTTTTTGTAAAAATTATTGAAAGAAGAAGTTAGAATTTGGTTTTTCAAAAATTAAAATTTAACCTCTTACAAAATTGTGCTATCCATGATCTTCGTAAATTAAAAGAAAAAAAAAACATGTTATATGAGAAAAAGAAATCAAAGAACATAATGCAACTACTTGAAAACTTTTGCGCCTACCCAAACCCACATCAAAACTTGACATGTGCTCATTGTCTTTCAAGCTTTTTTTTCCTGTTCCTGTGCTATTTTTTCCTTGTCGCATTTAGTTTCGTGAAAAATTTCTGCACAATACGTCTTGATAAGGAAAGAAAAGAAAATGTGAGTCATGATTTGACTTTTCAAAATTTGAAAAGCCCTGACCCATTACTCACTATAAATAGAGAAGAGAAATGCAAAGTAATTACTACAAGCCTCAGAAGAAAACATGGGTTCAGAAAATAAGCATTTTGTTCTGGTGCATGGGGCTTGCCATGGAGCTTGGTGCTGGTACAAGCTCAAGCCCCGCTTGGAATCTGCTGGCCACAAGGTGACCGTGCTCGACCTTGCAGCTTCCGGCATCAACCTGCAGAAAATTGAAGATGTTCATACTTTCTCACAGTACTCTGAGCCTTTACTGCAGCTATTGGCGACAATTCCCCCAAATGAAAAGGTTATTCTGGTCGGTCATAGCCTTGGGGGACTCAACATAGCACTTGCCATGGAGAAATTCCCAGAAAAAGTTTCGGTTGGTGTTTTCTTAACGGCTTTTACTCCAGACATTGAACACCACCCATCTTATGTTCTGGAAAAGGTATGCTTCTGATACTTCATACTACCACTGCAAATTTTTGAACTATTTTATTTGCAAAGTGAAATGCCTGCCCACCTAATGCAAATAATGTTACTCATTGACAGACAAAAGTCACCACTATATTCAATTAATTAATATAGAAGACAAAAAACTTTTATGTTGTCGTTTTCTCTTCCTTTTTCCTTACATAATTAACCTTATACCACGTTTGAAGCATTCAAAACAGTAATCCGACTTCTCTCTTGCTCTGGTCAAAATGCCTCAAATAAATCCAATTTTCGAACATCTTAATTATACAGTTTCCGTTTACGATGCATAGAAATTAGGAGTATGTGAACTCTCTTGCAAAGATCATTCTTAACAAGTGAAAAATCTTTTGATCCTCAATTATCCTTACAAGTTTCTTTTCCTTTTGCTTTCAATTACAATTAAGTAGTAGAATGAGAGAATGATTTTTACTTGAACAGTACAATGAGAGGACTGAATCGGCCGCATGGTTAGACACTGAATTTTCGCCATGTGGAAGCAAAACATTAATGTTCTTTGGTCCCAAGTTCATATCTGACAAGCTGTATCAGCTCACCTCCATCGAGGTAACTACCTATTAAGAGTTATGGCACTTGCATCAATGATCTTTGTTTTTAATTCATCTCTTGGAAAGGTTTTCAATGAATATTAAAGAGTTTTGGATCTTGCAGGACCTTCAATTGGCCAAGAGTTTAGCAAGGCCATCGTCACTCTTCATGGAAGACTTGTCAACGCAAAAGAAGTTCTCGAAAGATGGATATGGGTCAGTTCCACGTGTCTTTGTTCTATGCACCGAGGACCTTGCAATTCCTGTGGAATATCAGCACTGGATGATCCAAAATGTTGTCTTCAATGACGTTCTAGAGATCAAAGGCGCAGATCACATGCCTATGCTTTGCGTCCCACAACAACTCTTCGATTCTCTCCAACAGATAGCTACTAAATATTAATTACCTCATCATCATGCTTTAAACGTGTTTGTTGTCTTTCACTTTCACTTGTCTTATAGAATTATAAGATCGTAATCCAAACTATAATGTGGCTTTTCCAATACTTATAATAAACTTGTTCTAGTTTCGTCAAAATTTCTCTTATTTTTGTTTCTAAATTATCTGCGTTTCAAGGTTTCTTTTATACATAGATTACGAATAGTAATATATATATATATATATATATATATATATATATATATATATATATATATATATATATATATATGTATGTATGTGTGTCAAACTGATTAAATTTATAATTTATAGTTGAATGTTACATCTTATTTTAATAGTATACAACTATTAAAAAATAAACTTACAAACGAATATGTTGCAACCGTAATCGCGACGGGACGACGATTCAAAATTTTATTTATCCGGACGAAATTGGATATTGACAGAATAAAAAGAAAAAATTATCAAAGAGAATATATACAAAAAGTACTATTACACCAAATCAAAAGCCTACAACTATTTTGCAAAATTTAATTTACAAAAAATCTAACTCTAAACTTTAGCATCACTCCAACACTGAATCAACTAGAACATCTTCATATGCTCACACCACTAAGATAATTATTACAAACAATAAACACACAAGCAGACAAACAAAAAAGAAATGGTAACTAATGTACTAAAAACAATTATATATATGAAGTTTATAGAAGTACACATATAACACAAATAAATCAATAAATCCTAAGACATACAATCCTTCCCTGTAGACCTAACCATCCAGATACATGTATTGATATCAAACTCTAGGGGTCCTGCACCCGGTGGCGATAACGCAACTTGCCCACACATACTACCACACACCGAGGTTAATCCGTCAAACATCTATGACCAAGAAATAACCATAGACTAAGGACCTTCTGCTACTCTTCACGACATAATCATTCTTCTTTACTTGAGATTGAAAGTTATTAAGAGTGTCCAAATAACCTTAATACAGAGCAACCTATATCAATACATACACTACACATAACCATCTTAAGGATTTCTCCTTGAACTCCTTACAATATCATATACAATCTCATCACATACCACATGTAATCATATCCACCTGCATCATCCATTAAACCTAAAAAAAAACTTCAATATAAACAAGGATGAAAATTCTATACAACATATTTTAAACAAACAAATTATAGAAAACAATCACAATTCTATTACAACAGGGATCACTCAATGAGCAAGATCCCTCGCCCAACGAATTACTAAGAAAAAAAATAAGACGTAGACCTACAAGGAGAAGTGGCGTTCAACGCCCTAAATAATTGCTAAGTGTCCAAAAAGTCAGAGAGCTCACTAACTTCGTAGCACTTAGCGCCCATATAGACGCTCAAGCATGGAGCCCAATGGCTTTTGGGTTTGGTAGCGCTTAACACCACACAATGTCGCTCAATGCTATACTAGAAGACAATGACTTTGAAACTTGATTTGGATGCACTCAAGACTTATTCAAATATTGGAAAAGTTCTAAAAGCAAGAAAGGAAAAACTCTTATACCAAGATAGTTTAAGGTATTGAATTGTCTCTTTCCATTTATCATGTGTATGTTTATATAAAAAAAAATAACCTACAATTGTGCTCATAAATACAAATATTATTCTAAAGTGATGTTAATGAATGATTACAGTAATTAATGTAATATTACATAATAAAAAAAATTAATATTTTGAATAACTAAAATAAAAAATAATAAGATATTGAACAAAATGTTTGATTTTGTCTAACTCCTAACTGCACTCCGTCCTGATGTAGCTTTATAAGCCCCAGTTGACTCTCACAATTTTGAATTTCCACTAGGACCGTCTTTAGTAACAAAAATGATATTAACACATTTTCTAAAAACTTGTTTTCAGTTGAAATTTATTGAAAATTAGGAAATCCTATGAATAAATTGTTAACCAATAATACAGAATGTGTTAGAAGAAGAATGTCAGAGACTGCGTTGCTAGAACTCTTCTTTCAATAGTCATGCATTGACCTCAATTAAGGAGACTAAGACAGCAGCCATCATTCCAAAAGCAGGAGCAGCATCAAATGTTGCAGCACCCCACTCAACAGGGTATGGGATCTTTATCCTGTGGCAACATCTTCAAGAGTGAATAGCAACAGCTCAAAAGTGCAGCATGCACCTAAATTATGATTACAAATTGAAGTATTTTAAGAGATTTTTTGGTACAAACCTTGGAGCAGAAGAAATGAGGTTGGCCCTGTCTGTTCTGCAATTATGTTGGGCTAAGTCATGATATTGTTTGTATGCTCCACTAGCTGTTAACAGATGTGCATATGCCCATATCACTGTGGTTGATATTAGGAGGGCAAATCGATCTAGGTAGCTCTCTAGTACGAAAATTTTTCATGTAAACAGAAAGAGTCGAAACATTGTCATTAATTATTGTATTGTCAATAGAGAAAAATCAGCAAATATTAGACATGCACAATAAATACCCTTCTGTGGCCCTCCCCACGTTGTTATCATGTAAGACTTCAAATACCCTTCTGTTAAAACCACATTTTAGAGTCAAGTGTAAAAAGTTCACTTAAGATATTTCACACAGGGTGCTTTAATTAGCTTACCTGTGTTAACATAAAATTAAAGAACATAAATTTTGTGATGATATCTCAAAGTCAAGTCTCAGGTGATCTTATTTTTAATAGATTTATGTATAGGATATGGCTTGTCTTAAGTTGGGTTAACATTTATTTTGAATCAGAAAACCTCGTTTTATATTCAAGATAATTGATTATTTATAATAATCGATTATGAGTAATCAATTATGACTTGCCATAATTGATTATAATGAGAAATTATGAGAATTTTTAAGCAAGTTTTTTTTTACCGTTGTGCATTCATTAAATGCATAATTAATTATCATAATTAGATAATTGATTGGAGGTATCCGTGAAATCTCTATAAATTAAATTGAGACTCTCATTCTAAAAGACGAAATATAAAATACAAAATAAGTGTATTTTAAAAAATCTTATCAAATTAAGTGTTTTAGGGTTTGTTAAACCCTTGTATTGTGGCTTTGAGAACTTGGTGTGTTGGCATAGAGCGAGAACTTTCATAGGGAGTGTGATTGAGTGTTGTTGTTGTTGAGTTAAAAGCCTATCATCCTTCGCCATTCGGAGGAGGTGTTCATCCTTTGTGAAGATTCAGAGGAGTTGTTCATCCTTTGTGGGTTATAGGAGAAGTGACTTTCATCTCTTGGGGTAAGAAGAGAAGTGGTTTCTAAACTTTTACAAATTGGTTCTTTGATTGTAATTGTTTTGTGAGTAGTGAACTTTTTATCTTGATTTGAGATAAGCGACTGAATGTAGGATTGGTAAGATCCGAACCAAGATAAAATCATTTGTGCAAATTTCTCTCAATTATTACACTGTTGGTGCTCTGACAACTTGAACTATCAATGTGAATTTGATTGGTACCTGAGAGAAAGCTACAAACAGAATCAACATGGGAATTCCAATTTGAACGCAATGACCGACCTGAAAAAATTCAAAAAACTATGGTAAGGAGCAAGAGCCAAGGAGATATGGATTATAATTTTTAACTTAGATCACAGACAAATTGTATCATTAGCAAATAGGTTATAGTTATACCATAGGGAAGCCTAGGTCAAATAACCCAAAACCAGCTAATGCAATTACTGGAACCATTCCAAGAGGGCTGAAAAACCTGTTAAATAAAGCAAGAAGAATATAAGTATTTCATGAGTGGAATAGAGAATGTGACGGTCTTATCAGCATGTGAATATTCAACATTAAAAAACTAGTTTGTAAAATGGAGATTGTAACCTAATAATTCCAATAGAAAGAATATCTATATATCTATATGAGAGCTTACCTAGAACAAATGCCCCATAATTGACTAAAACCCAAAATATTTGTATGTTTGATGCCACTATCATTGTCCCTTGTACTGCTCTCATGGTTTTAAGAAATCTCTGCAGATAAATAAAAGGTATCAGAGTTTAATCTCTTGAGATAAACTTCAATGCTTAAACTCACATTCTATTTAACAGGCTACAATTACTTTTGGTAGAATATACACCACGATAGCAACACTACAGCATACCACACGCACTGCAACTTAGAAATCTATTATAATAACTACATATTGGAAGAGCAAGCACGGCGAGAGCTTCACCCACCACAAACGAGAACTTCAACCGTGACAACAACAACCACGATAATTTGACCCACTCGTCATGGCATAAGCAAATGGCAACCAGTGAACGAGGCAACCAACGAACGAGGCAATGATAACTAGTGACAACAAAGAACGAAAACAAACAAGCGAAGTTTAACGACAATTTTGAGAAAACAAGATTTGGGACAAGGTGAATAAACGGATAAGAGAGAAAATGAAGCGCGCAAGGAGATTTGGAACAGAATATCAAAGCTTCTATATGCCAGTTACATTATCTAACAAGTATAGGAAAAGTTCTCCAATATTGCATTAATGTCATCATGTAATTTTATCATGCCCTAGGTTTAGTCAACATAGAAAAACGACTTTCTACACCTAGTTTGAGTGTAAACGGTATAGAATTTTTATAATTTATTATAATTTTATCACTCATCACTTTCTGTACTTATTCTAAGTACAATTAGTATAAAGAAACTTCTTTTATAAAGATACTCTGACTGCACCACTTTTTTATATCGATAAATTTTAACAAATATAAAAACTTAAAAGATCATATATTATTTTAAAAAGAAAGATAGTATATTATTTTAAGGAGTAAGATCATATAAATTACACAAATATAAAACTAAACTAATTATTTTAAAATCATTATATGATATGATTTAAATATATATTTATAGTTGTTAATTATTTTATTTTAAATAAGTTATATTATATATATATATATATATATATATATATATATATTACACTCTCAACATAAAATACACATTAAATAAATTATAATTGAATCATTTTTATTTAAGATTGCAAAGGCCACCAACTATATTCATTAGAAAAGAACATTTTAACATTGAGTAAAACATTTCTTTAATGGCTTTACAATTCTCATTGTTGGAGCCATCAATAAAACTTAGGACTGTCAAAGATAGGTATAAAAAATATCGTTATCATGTGTTTAGTACATCCTATATAAATTTATGTGTTACTAAAAAGATATACATCGATTAAGATACAAACCCTATATTCAATACTAATACATTTAATAGAAATCATACAAATAGTTCCAATATAATAAAGATATATATCTTCTCACAATGTATATTAAACATAAAAAATTATCAAAACAAAATTCATAAAAGACACAGACGAAGTAACTAGGATAAAGACAACACAAGTCCAATTGAAACGTTAAGCTATTCCAAGGAAAGCAACCAATGATATAATTTAATTTAAATTTGTTTTCGTGCTAAAACTTAGGACTATACATAAGAAAGAGACGTGTACTCAGTGTACTCAGAATCATGACTTTTGAATTTATTAACTGTCAATGATTTATTTATTAATATATTTATAGAAAAAAAACTGTAATTTTAAAGATAAACACTCTGAACTTCCTTCTTTTATAATATAAGATATATAAGATGTTTTGCTACTTATAAAAAAAATTAAGAAAACATATTTCCAATTTTAACTTCAGATAATTCATCTCATTTATTGGATTAATTTAATTTTGAAACTAAAGGTAAGATGAATTAGGTCATATCACCACATGTTTACATGATGGAACAAGATTATGTATATATATCTATATCCAATACATGATTAAGACACATTCAAATTATCTTTTTCTTTTACAATTTCCATAGATATATTAAAGCATAATAATAAAAAAAGATCAAGAAATTTAGTAGGAACATGCATTGATGACTTTGTGAGTAGACGAGCTAGGAATGTTGCCATTGTCTTTATATCTGCATCCTTCGCCCTTATCTCACTTCTCAGCTCACCAACTTCTTTTTTATATGTTCCTGAACATAATTTGTTCACCTGTATTAATGGAAGTAACAATTGTAGGTTCGATGAACCAAATATTCAATCCTCTTGTTCTCTTCTTAGATGTTGATCTTTTCCAAATACTTTACCATGGAGTCATTAGATGAGATTTCCACCGCAGCAGACTCTCAATCTCAGAAATTTTGTCCCAAATTATTCAAGTTATATATGTTAAGAGAAAAATTTAAAGAACAACAAAATTACAAAATGCATACAAATGGTAATGAGTTGCATGAACAAATATTTTAGTCAAATCGATGAAAATTAATTAATCACTGTCTTTTCACTGATCGATATCATCATTTTGGCGGGCGATCGACAATTGAGTTAGAATTTCACATAGTATGTGAAAATAAATTACATCATAATGGTTTAAATACAACATGGAAAATTTAATCATAAAGTAAATATTAGACAAAGAAATAACATGAAAAACTGGATAACTCATTATTTAACGTAGTCAAATTCTACATGTACATCAAGTATAGACAATCCAGCTTTAAACTATTGGAATCTGTGTTAGCTAGTTAGCTTTAGTTTCTGTTTATTTTATATTGTTAGATTTTAGTTCCTTTTTAGTTTCTTCCTTTATTAGGAGCAGTTCCTAATTTTTCCTGCAATGTCACTAGAGTAAAAAGTCCCTTCCACGATACAGATTTAAGACGTTTCTACAGTTAATGTAGTGAAACAAAAAATGGTCATATGTTCATTAATAAACGAAGTTAAATTTTTTAAAAAGCTGACAATTTACTTAAAAACTGTCATAAAAGTTTCAAAAATCATGATAATTTGATCTCAAACTGTCATGGAAATGGAAAGTTGCGATAGTTAAGTGTAGTTATATGAAATATTAACTTCACTTTCACATACTTCTCACATTTTGTGTCTTAATTTTTCACTGCATTTCTCTATAGTTGCCCACTTACTCTTTCTCCTCGTCGTTGAGTTCATTGTTGTCACCGTTCTTTAGGAGAGCAAGCCACACCACCCTTCGAAAGCATTAATCGTTGCAATGAGGAACAATTTTGGGTTTGCTCCTCCGCCACCCTCACAACCATGGTTCTGGTATAGTGTATTCACTTCTTATTAGAAGGTAGGTTTAAACTTAACTCAACCCCACAAGTGGCTTATAAGGTGAGGTTTGTACCTTACTTATATATTATAATTTGGCCTTATCTCTAGTCGATGTGGGACTTCCAACACATCCCCTTCACATCGAGATATAGACATCTCGTGCGTGATAGTAAAAATTGGGTGGTCCGATAACGGTCCGATAGCAGGTGGAATAGAAATGCCCAAGAAACAAGAAATATCGCTAGGATAGGCTCTAACCATGACTTTGATATCATGTTAGAAGTGGACTTTAAAACCCACTTCCTAATATGGTATCAGAGCCATGGTTAGAGCCTATCATAGCGAGTTCTAAGTGGGCATTCTATTCTTATATTCCACCCGCTATCGGGCTTTATCGGACCACCCAATTTCTACTATCACGCACGAGATGTCTATACCTCGGCGTGAAGGGGTGTGTTGGAAGTCCCACATCGACTAAAGATAAGGTCAAATTATAATATATAAGTGAGGTGCAAACCTCACCTTATAAGCCGGTTTTGTGGGGTTGAGTTAGGCTTAAAAACCCATTTTCTAATACTTCTCCACCTTTCTCCACCCTCCATGTGTGGTTGACGCACTTCTCCACCTTTATCGTCGCCACAAACATTTTTCTCCTCCTTTCACACCCTCGTTTCGCTACTCCTTCCTTCTTCAAAGGAACACTCTTCAAAACACATTGTGTGCCCTAGTCACATTTTCCGCCTCGTGGTTTTCTCTTGCTTTTATCGTGGTTTTCTTCTACTTACTTTTCTCGTGGTCTTCGTCCTAGTACTAGTCTCCATTGCAAGTAAGTTGACTTTCTTTTTTGTTTGATTTTTGAATATGGTTAATAGTATTTGTTATTTATAAATTATATATGATTCACTAGTGCAGAAAGGGCTTTAGACATCCGTTCTTTTGGCCTTTTGACGTCCGACGTTCCCCGACGTCTTTGTGGGTGACGTTACTCAGACGTCGGAGGTTCACATCGGACGTCTATATAGACGTCCGATGTGTCAGGCCGGACGTGTATATAGACGTCCGGTGTACACCCTCGGACGTCCATATAGACGTCCCCACGTGCCCGTTTAACGTCCCCATAGACGTCTGTCTCCTCGCTCCCCCGACGTCTACCTGCCTGAATTGTTTTGTGGTAGGGGCTAGGGTTGGACGTCCGTTTGTGCACTGCCAGATGTCTATAGACGTCCGACATTGCACTAACCGACGTCTACTGGGTGTTTTTTTTAAAAATTAATTTATTTTTGCAATAAAACCACACCTGAAAAGCAGAAAATTGTCCCAGAACAATTTTGCAATAATATAAATAATCGTTTCATATAAACAAAGTTCTACTTAATGTAAACTATAATCCACTACCAAAACTATCAACATAAAACTTAAACTAAAACTAAGCAATGTTCAACAACAAATAAAACTATTCCTAACTCCATCTTTGCAGAAGATAAGCGGTCCACTCCTGTCTTATCTGTTTAATTGTGTCGTCTGGAATAGGAGTTGTACTCTTAAAGCGCTGCAAAATTCAAGAAAGATTCATTATGGTTTCATATATGTTTGAAGATGAATTTGATTTGTAATGTATTCATGGTATACATCATTACCTCATTACAGTCATCTGTAATGACAGCTCGAATAATGGTCTTAATCCAACACATCACATAGAAGCCATATTCCCATGAATCTAGCTGCTGGTTACACTAAAATGACAAACTAAATAGTTAAGAATTTAGATCATTCAATAACATAGAAAATGAATTAGAAACTATAAATGACTTACAACCTTTGGATACAAAATTTGAACCAATTGACCACGAGATTTACCAATAACTCTGTACAGATTGAAAACACAAAGTATAATTAATATGACTATATTTATCATAAAAGTTGAAGGTGGACATCAAATTCAAAGTCATTTTTGGAGAAACAGTTACCCTTGAAGCATGGTTCTCAAGTCATTTTTCATCCTCCTGTGCAACGAACAAAACCATATAATTTTACATTGTTTGGGAATGATGACCATCAGCTGTCAGTGCGACCTATCAAGAAGGACAAATAGTTATTCAACTAATTAAGGAAACTATAATAATGAAATGACCACATATAACAACACCTACCCCTCAATGTATGGCACAAGGTATACCTCTCTTTTTGACTCATCCATCCATGTTTGCAAATAATGTTGTCTGTTTTGAAGTGTGTTACCAGACGGTTGAATGGTCTGAGGTTCAACAAATCCGTACATGGAAGACCGACCTTGGTCTACAACGATTTTGTCCATGTACCTAAAACAACAAAGTTAAGTTGTTAGAAACTATAACAATGTAAATAAAAGTAATATGAAAGACCAAATTGACTATCTTACATGCACCACAATCAAATGTGCATCCGGAGAACAACACAAATACTGGACCGAAATTTTATCAATCTTATCCATAAACTCCAATTGACATGTTATTGCAAATTATGAAAATTAATTTTCTCAAACTGTCCAATCGGACAATTCAAAATTTAACACAAACGATTAAAAGATTAATCGTTTGTGTTAAATTTCAAACGGGAACTAAGTGTCACTCAATGATTTGATACTTATAATAACACAACTAATACATGCATATTCAAAAGCCAATAACACATGCATACCTTAGAGTAAAAAACATGCATACACAAAACCCAATTACATGCATACAAAAATTTATCAACCAACAAGCTAACCTGAAAAGTAGATTCGAAATGAAAGGGAGGGAAATCGAGGAGGGAACGGCCTAAAACGTAGCCCAAAAACAGTCAAAGAAGCCGCCCAAGAACACGCAAGAGACTGCACCAAAAAGCACCGAAAATGATTTTTAATCGGTTCAAATCAAAGATATTTCATCACAAGGCAATGTAATCGGATTGAAAGTAAATTTAAACGGTCCAAAACAGAGAAAATGCACCTGAAAAAGCAATGGCGCAGACAGCGTTCGCGGGGAAGACGATGAACAGTGAGCGCAACTGCTCGCAGGTTCGCGTTTTAGTATAAATACTATTAGACGTCCGGTACTCTAGGCCCCGACGTCTATAATATTATAGACGTCCGGACCATCACTAATATGACGTCTTTGCAGATTTAAAATTTATATTCGCCGGGGGTTTTAGACGTCCGTGGAAGGGGCCCGGACGTCTATAATATTATAGACGTCCGTCCTAGGGGAAACGGACGTCTAAGAGGCTGAAACAAATGAACGCTTCAACTCCCCTGTTAGCCCATTAAACTTCCTTGGGGAGGGGACCGGACGTCTATAATATTATAGACGTCCGGCCCCCCATATCGGACGTCTAGGGTGCTAACAGGGTGGTTGATGAATTAATTGTCTTCAGCCCCTTAAACGTCCGTTGGGAGGGGGCCCAGATGTCTATAATATTATAGACGTCCGCCCCCAGGAAGGACGTCTAAGAGGCTGAACAAATGAACGCTTCAACTCCCTTGTCAGCCCATTGAACGTCCGTTCGGGAGGGAGACGGACGTCTATAATATTATAGACGTCCGGCCTCCCATATCGGACGTGTAGGGTGCTGACATGGTGGTTGAAGAATTAATTGTCTTCAGCCCCTTAAACTTCCGTCCTGGGGGGCGGACGTCTATAATATTATAGACGTCTGGGCCCCCTCCCAACGGACGTTTAAGGGGCTGAAGACAATTAATTCTTCAACCACCCTGTCAGCACCCTGAACGTCAGATATGGGGGGCCGGACGTCTATAATATTATAAACGTCTGTCTCCCTCCCCAACGGACGTTCAATGGGCTGACAGGGGAGTTGAAGCGTTCATTTGTTCAGCCTCTTAGACGTCCAGGCCCCTCCCACGGACGTCTATAATATTATAGACGTCTGTCCCCCTCCACAACGGACGTCTAGAGTTTCACTTATTTACGAATATGCCACCGGTCAATTATTTACGTTGGGACTTTTGTGAACGGACGTCTATGAAGACGTTAAAAGCCAATTCTACACTAGTGATTTAGATACATTTGATTAATTTTATTATTTAGAATATTATATTATTCATTTACTATATATTATCATATAATTTATCTAATGAGTTTAACTATTATATATAGTATAATAAATAAACTTATAATTTTGAGTGTAACTGGATAACAATAATGATGAAAATTGATTAAGAAAACGGTTGGGATGAGATAATATTATATACCCATTTAAATATATGTTCTAATGCTTTTTTATATGTAATTATTCTATCTTCAATTGACTTTTATATAATTTTTTTAACGAATAATCAATGGATAATAAAGCATTATCCTAAGTTCGTAAAACATGGACAAACTATTTTCTATCTGGATATAATAATTTAGAGTTAATAATTAGATTTAGTTTAATAATTTAAAATGTTTAAGAATTTTGTTCAAAAATTATTTACTTATTATATTTGTTTGAATTGACTTGAATTTTTTTAAACTTTTTGACCTATTTTTAGTATAACCAAATTGTAAATAGATTTAAAGAAATACCAACTTCCACTGTGGTTGCAGAAAAACTGTTATAATATAGTTTACGACAATTATATCTCAAACAGTTGTGATATCAGTTTGCTAGTATTGAATTAAGATCACAATGATTAAAAACCAACCTTGTGATATTTTAATTCTAAATTTTAATTTATGTTTTATGTAAATTCATTTATTTAATGACGGTGTATAACAACATTGTGATATTCAACAATCACAACAATGGCCAAACCGTCATGATTTTTGTCAAATTCTTTATTATGATGTGATCAAGATGGATGAGGAATTTATAGTGAAAAATCTCTTTATGATATGCCTTTTCTATAACAGTGTGTGACATTATACTTCTATTCAGACAAAACTTTATCTTCTTTCTTACGTTTATGTGATATGGGAGCCATCTTCCTTCCGTCATCACTTGTTATTCTAATATAAACATGTCATATGACAAAGAAGATATTGATTGGTGTTTACGAGGCTAACTTTCATAATTGTTAATGAGGCATCTTCATCCATTTAAAACGATTCGCTTGGTTTTAGATGACTAGGGTACAATATCTTTATCCTTCTTGTCTTTTACATAAAACATGTATTTTTCTATTATTAAATGTTTCGGTGGGGTTTGTGTGGTTTGTGAGATCGAGACACTAATCTTCAATTTGTGTACTCTGCTTGTACGTTTCAGTTTAGATTGATTGGTTGTCACTTTAGACAGGAGGGGGAGGTACCTGCAAAAGGCACTTCGACGCTCAAGTTAGGAGCGGTTTTATCAAATGGACTATATGTTATTATGATAGAAAAGGATGATCGTACCTAACATCAGTTGTATTATTTATAGAGTTTGTGGCAGTCAAGCTCAGTAATTCATATTTGATATGGCAATAAATCCAATAATACTTACTAATATATCTGCTCACTTTCCATTAATATCATATTATTGTGTAATATGACCGGTCAATCACTTATAAATAGCGTATATTCGCATTTAACATGACCATTAAACGTATTACTTGGCCATTATTGATATTTAGCTTTCCTGATTAGTGTTTGTCTGACAGCCGGTAGGTTGTCTGTTTTGGCTCCGGATTCTGCTTAGCTGATTGGTTACCGGGTATAGTACATTAAGCCCCCCAAGTCCGAGTTAACCGTGCGGCTTTAGCCGAGGTTAACTATAGGACTTATGAGTTTGAGGAAGGTTGTTGTATCTTATTTGAGCCAAACGGTTTCAACGAGAGGAGTTTACCTCTCGGCCGAGTGGGATTTACCGCTCGGTCTTTGTCTTCAATCTTGACGAGAGGGATTTACCTCTCGGCCAAGAGAAATTTACCTCTTGGTCTTTGATTTTAACTACAGGAATTTACCTCTCGGCCAAGTGGGATTTACCGCTTGGTCTTTGTCTTCAATCTTGACAAGAGGGATTTACCTCTCGGCCAAGAGGGATTTACCTCTTGGTCTTTAATTTCAACGAGAGGAGTTTACCGCTCGGCCGAGTGGGATTTACCGCTCGGTCTTTGCCTTCAAGCTTGTCGAGAGGGATTTACCTCTCGGCCAAGAGGGATTTACCTCTTGGTCTTTGATTTCAACGAGAGGAATTTACCTTTTGGCCAAGTGGGATTTACCACTCGGTCTTTGTCTTCAAACTCTTCCTGAGAGACTTTGTCATTGAACATGAACTTTAATAAAGTTAGCAACCAGTGACTGAGCATGAAATGCTAGGCTTAATTTATTCCATAGTGGAAGCATAAGACAAGAACAAGAATCTAAATCAAATGAAATTGAATTTAAAAATGATATTAATAAAGTTTTGGATGCTTCTCCTCAGTTTATAAATCCACAGACCGATCGTTCACGATGACGACTTGGACTGTGGCTATAGCTCCGCCTCCGTTCGTCCTTTCGATACGTCCACTCGGGACTTCTTCGCCAATATCCTTCTCTGGGGAGGCTTCTTGTTTCCTTTATATACCTACGGAGGTGTCCCGCCCAAACGAGACTCTCTATTTCATTTTTCAGTGTGATACATTCTTCTGTAGTATGTCCATGATTCTGATGGTACCGGCAACTCTTCTTTTCATCTGCGTTTTTCGGAGAAGGTTTCCTTCGAGGTGTGAGAAGTTCTACGTTTAGGGCTTCTTCGAGAACTTTTTCCCTAGGTGCATTGAGGGTTGTATAGTGGTGAAACTTGAACGTTCGGGGAAGCTCCCCACTTTCATCATTGCTGCCAAACGATCGCTTGTCGTCCTTTCTATTTCCGCCTACATCAGCCTCTTGTTGCCGCTTCCTTTGTGACAATCGCATTTTCTCCATACGGATGAACTCAACCGCTCTTTCTTGGAGCTCTTCAATAATTTTTGGTGGTCGTGCATACAATTTTTCAGCAAAGTATCCTAGCCTTAAGCATGAAGGCAAATTGTTAATGATAAAAGAGTGATTGACCTTTTTAACTCGTCATGCGGTTTCGATATACCTTTTCATGAAGGCCTTCAAAGTTTCCCCTCTCTCCTATTTAGTATTTACCAAATCTGTCGGTGCTATCTCCCGTTTCCGATTGGAGGCGTATTGCCTTCTAAAGAGGGTTTCCACAGTGGCGAAGCAATCCACTGTGTTGGGAGGAAGAGTGTTGTATCATTTCAAAGCCTCTTCCTTGAGTGATAATGAGAAGGCTCTACACATGACCAGGTCGTTGTTAGTATAGAATGTCATTGCATTACCGAATGTCATTAGGTGATCGTCCGGATCAGCTGAACCATCATATTTATCCAATACGGGCGGAGTTTTTTCTGGCATTGGAGTTTGCATGATGGTCGCCGTAAAGGGAAGTAAACTGGTAAGTTGAATGGTCTGCAGGGGTGTTGGTTCCCTTCTACCACGACTGCTCGGGTTGGCGTGATTATGGCTTGCTTCTTTATCATTCTCTCGATTTGAGGCGAACCGCTCGAGAGGGACCTGTTCGGCCCTTAGCGTCGTCATCTCCTCTGCATGCCTCTATTGCATCTCTTGTTGTGCATGCGCCTGCGCTTGTACGGTCTGCGCCTATGCCTCAATATGGGCTTGTAACTCTTTGATTAAATCTCTGATGTTCTGCCCTTCCATATTTGTTGTGGTCACATTCAGGCTTCTTCTGCTTGCTCTCGGCCCCACGGTGGGCGCCAAAATGTTTTGGTGGGGTTTGTGAGACCGAGACACTAACCTTCAACTTGTGTACTCCGCTTGTATGTTCCAGTTTAGATCGATTGGTTGTAACTTTGGGCAGGAGGGGGAGGTACCTGAAAAAGACACTCCGACGCTCAAGTTAGGAACGGTTTTAACAAATGGTCTATATTTTATTATGATAGAAAAGGATGATCGTACCTGACATCAGTTGTATTATTTATAGAGTTTGTGGCAGTGAAGTTCATTAATTCATATTTGATATGGCAATAAATCCAATAATACTTGTTAATATACTTGCTAACTGTCCATTAATATCATATTCTTGTGCAATATGACCTGTCAATCACTCTTAAATAACGTATATTCGCATTTAACATGACCATTAAACGTATTAATTGGCCATTAATGATATTTAGCTTTCCTGATTAGTGTTTGTCTGACAGCCGGTCGGTTGCCTTTTTTGACTCTAGATTCTCCTTAACCGATCAGTCACCGGGTATAGTACATTAAAACTCAGATGTTTCATGTTACTTAATTTATTTATATCTAAATTGTCTATATATATATATATATATATATATCTTATAATTTTAAAAATAATAAAAATAAGAATTGTAAACTCGTTCATAAACTTGATGAATGAAACTAGACCACTTAAACTTTCTAGACTAACACATTAATGTTACCCTGCATCACCACACAACAAGTCATGGGTGGAAGTTGAAACTCTTACCACAACAGCCTTTATTGATTCTCCCATGCATGACCACATCAGTATGCATAGTTACTTGTATTAGACTATAAAATATACCATGTATTTTACGAATCATCCTACGGTGTCAAAGAAATATTTTTTAATCCTTTTAAAATATTCGAGGCTAGAAGTAATATAAAGAGAAATTGTATCAGCAGCATATACGGCCATTTAAAAACAATATTTATTTTCTTTCCATATTGATGACCATTGTTTCATTGACAAACTAAATTTTCAATAGATTCAAAATAGCAATAAAACAGTTCTAAGTAAAAACAAGGTTTAATGTCTCGGTAGGTCCCTATTTTCGGCGTGAATCTCAAATAGGTCCCTTTTCTTTTCGGCGTCTCAATTGGGTCCCCATTTTTGTAAAATTGTAACAATTAGGGGTCTGCCGTCAAATTGGACAAACGGCCGTTTAATTGTTTCTTACGTGTCAGATGGGAATCATGCCACGTGTCATTACTGAAAACACTGTTCATGCCACGTAAGAAACAATTAAACGGTCGTTTGTCCAATTTGACGGCAGACCCCTAATTGTTACAATTTTACAAAAATGGGGACCCAATTGAGACGCCGAAAAGAAAAGGGACCTATTTGAGATTCACGCCGAAAATAGGGACCTACCGAGACATTAAACCTAAAAACAACAATTTTTAAGATAATGATATACATATAGTTTTTTATAAACACGTATTTTACACATTTTTTCTTCAGCCACATGATATATCATATATATATTTACATAATTTTCTTTTTTTCTTTAGGTATATAGAATATTGTAGATGTTAACATGTAAGCATTTTTATAAGCATTTTTCTTTGTATTTATTGCAAACAGGTAAGAGTTGAAAAGTTAGTACGAGAAATAGTTAAAAAATACGTCGGTCAATATTTGCATCATAATTAAGAATGAATCATGCAGCAAGAAATAAGTATTCCCCCTTCAACTCGATTACAAGAAGAAAGTATTATGAAGAGTTTTTATTAATTATAAGAGGTTAAATAGTCGGTGTAATAAATATTAATATATTTTATTTTTAATATAATAAAAAATAATTATTTGAAAAAATTCATTAAGTTAGTTTGAATTTCATTACAAATTGATATAATTAAATACATATTTATTTTTAATGATTGTTACATTTATTTATTAAAATAAAATTACATTTATATCCAATTACTTTTGTAATTAACATCAATCAGAAGTTTCCTAAAAAGAAGGGCAGGAGTAATATATACTGTGGGGGCAAAGAGATAAAGAGAGGGTAGGAGCCAAGCAAACGAAGGACTATATGTGCACTGTCAACGGTCATTAACAAACTAAATAAACTATATGTAAGTATTAATTCACTGCCAAACTTATAAGACTATTGCTTCCTTAACTTAAATAATTATCTTGGAATTATTTTATTTCAATCGAGAATTACCTTTGTGGGCCTTAATTATTTATGTTCCACTTGAATATTGTTTAGGACGACGGTTGATGTAAGGACCTAATTTTTATTTAACACCTATTCAACGTCACAACAATTATATTTTTTATTTTAAAATATGAAATAATTTAAAATGAGTTAATAAAAAAATATTGTTTTTATTAGATGTTAAATCGGGATAAAAAAACTAAAAGACAGTGTACATAAAACTTGTTTCTATTGGTTAATATACTTACGTATATCCATGATTCACTATTACCAAATCAGTTTTTACCGTCCAACATTTAATGTCAAGAAAAAGTCAACATTTAAAAATATTAGTGAAATTTTTGTAAATAAAATAAACAATTAAACGTTAGATAATCTGTATTGTCTATGTTATATACACTTTATACGTTTATTTTATGTGATATCGACACAATATGATTTTTAAACACGTTAGAAAGTTTAAGGACAATCTTATAACTTTAGTTGTCGGTTCAAGGAGGACACTAATATAGAATTGGCCTTTAATGTCATCCAATAGATGCTCGTCTACGAAAACACTAACGTAATCCAATAGATGCTCGTCTACGAAAACACTAATGTAAATAATTGACTGGTAGCATTTTCGTAAATAAGTGGGACTTTAGACGTCCGGGAGCCCGACGTTTATAATATTATAAACATCGGGACCCCTCCAACGGATGTTTCATTGACTCAAAAAATTAACTCTTCAACTATCCTGTCAACCATTTAAATATGCGTTGTGAAGGAGAGTCCGACGTCTATAATATTATAATATATATATATATATATATATATATATATATATATATATATATATATATATATTGTTCGCTGGTTAAAGTTGATATAATTATTAAAAAATAAATTAATTGATCAAATTATTGTAAATTTTATAAATAAATATTTAATTTTTAAATAAATTAAACTTAAAAAAGATTCTAACTTTAGCTTAGGAATGTATTACTTTCTTAAGTTTATATCTTAAGACCCTTCCTCTGATCTAAACTTAGAGAAGTTTTCTGATACACTAATATAATATGATTTTTCTCCCTTTCATATTCTCTGCTACCCACGTCGTGAAGGAATTACATGAACGTTTGCGTTTTGTAATTTCTCTCATCCACCACGATACCAAAAAGTCAATTATCATTATAAGTTACTTGATTTGACTTTTATTTATGAAAAATAATATAAATAATTTAATATTTTATCATTATGTATTTATTTAAATTTTTTTATAATAAATATAAATATGATTTAATATAGTTTTTTATCATTAATTTTGTGCTATTTTCTCATATTTTATATTTATTTTTTTATTTTAATACATTTTCTTGTAATATCATATTATTGATTAATTTTGAAATGTTAACATACTAACATGAGGTGTTAAAATTTGTAATAATGTCTAATATTATTTGAAAATTTTGTGAGATTGATTAAAACCAATTTATAAGTTAATTAAAAACTTAAAGTCATTAGAGTAACTTGTCAAACACAATCAGAATTTGCAAATGATTTAAGTGTATATCCATGAATTAATTTATCTGAAGCTTAACATGTTAACGAGTGTATTTAGGAAAAGAAAACCAGTAATTTGAGTCTGTAATAAAAAAAAAAACTGTTGTAATCATGTTAATTACCTTTAATTTGCCGACAAGACGTAAACCAAACCGTTTCTGAGTCTATATATAGCGGGAAAGGATCGACGAGGAAAAGCAGGAGAAGAATATATAGAAGATGAGTTCAGAAAAAATTGTTCTGATTTTTATCTTTTGTTTGAGCATGATGAGTTGGGGACACTGTAAAGATAGGAAGCATTTTGTTCTGGTGCATGGAGCTTGCCATGGAGCTTGGAGTTGGTACAAGCTGAAGCCACTCTTGGAATCTGCAGGTCACAAGGTCACAGCACTGGACCTTGCAGCTTCTGGCATCAACATGCGGAAAATTGACGATGTTAATACTTTCGCAGTGTACAATCAACCTCTGTTGCAGCTATTGGCCACAACTCTCCCTAATCAGAAGGTCATTCTAGTTGGTCATAGCCTCGGGGGACTCAACCTAGCACATGCCACCGACGAATATCCACAAAAAGTTGAACGTAATGTTCTCGTATCAGCTTTTCTTCCTGACACAGAACACCGCCCTTCTTATGTATTAGAAAAGGTATCTGCTACTTTTTCAACTTTTCATCATATTTTTTTTCATTACTTATACAAATGCAATTGCTGCCCAGTACTTTGGAAACTAATTAAAATGAAAGATACGTACATGAACCCAATACATTTTCAAAATATTTCTTTCAATCACATGCTTTTTTCTTTCTCTAACAAATATGTTTTTATTTTCTTAACGTGTAATTAGAATATTTTTTTCCTTCAGATTTTTATTAACGATTTCGTAATATAATAATGTTAAAAGCTAACTCGTGTGTCGAATTTGAAACAATGGATAAAATTAATTTTACCCGCAAATTAAAGAACTAAAAATATATTTATTTTATATTAGAAATTAAAATTGAAAGCTTAGTCGTAAGTTTAATAATATATTTAATCTTATTTTTGTAATATGTAATTTATCACTCTTTATTATTTTATATCTCAAATAAGTTTTCAATTTCTTCACGAGCACAATTATTATAATATAATTATATAAGGTATATATTTCACAGTTATTATTTATGAGCAACAGCTGCAGCGTATATGTTATATAGTTTCATACACAGCAAATTTACAAAAGCAAGATGCTATGTAACAGACTAACGTTAAAAATCTATCTAAAATTTTAAGTAGTACTTATAATTGTGCTCCTAATATCGTGAAGAAATATTTCGTTTGTTACCTTGCTTTAAAAGAGTGCAAAACAATAATTTTAACCGAATACTAACAAAATAGTGTTATATAATATAATTAGAAGTAGGGGTGACAAAACGGTCAATTTGACCCCTTTAAGTCTGATTAAATATTAGTTTGTTAAAAATGGATTTAAAGAGGCTGACTTACCAATTGAAAATGAATATATCTTTACAACCAGATCTATCGAACGGTCGGATTTATTTATTTTTTTATCGAAAATTTAATATCATATGAAAATAAATTGAAATTTTTTATTTTTTATATGAAAACAGACTAAAAATGGGTTTATGCCAGATTGTCAAGTTGATTGCAGGATGCTAGCTTATTTAAGGTTGAAAAGGGTTAAGGTTGAAAAGGGTTGTCATCCAACTATTTTGATGAAATCAGATTATATTAATATAAAATATCGCAACAAGTTCAAATTTATTTAATGTTTGACTATACATGGTAGGCCCAAGTTGTTTCAGGTATCCAAGTTAAAAATGTTGTTCGGCCTATCTTTTTATTATCCTAATTAGAAGTGTAATGGTAAGAAAATAATTCTTTTATATATATTAATGTACATAAATGATAGTTGACGAGTCTCATCAAAGATAATTAATAAGAAATTTCTTACAAATGAATAGACGCACGTGAAGAAAAAGAAATATGATAAAGTTTGATTGATATTATTATTTTGTTTTTGTTGAAAAGTACGGTGAGAGGACCCCCACGTCTGCATGGATGGATACTAAGTTTGAACCGAGTGGAAACAAAACATCAATGTTCTTTGGTCCCATGTTTTTGACCAACAAGCTCTACCAACGATCTCCCGTTCAGGTAATTACTAGTTAGAAAAGAATGATTGTTTTAGTTATGAAAATGTCATAAAACAAAGTATATAAAATATAAAAGGCTGGGAGGGATTTTTCAGGACCTTGAATTGGCCAAGAGTTTAGTAAGGCCATCATCACTCTTCCTGGAGGACTTGTCAAGGCAGAAGAATTTCTCGAAGGAGGGATATGGGTCAGTTCCACGTTCCTATATTGTCTGCACTGAGGACATTGCAATTCCTGTGGATTATCAACAATGGATGATCCAAAATGCCGCCGTCAATAACGTTCTCACTATCAAAGGCGCAGATCATATGGTTATGAATAGCAAGCCTCGCCAACTATTTGATGCTCTCCAGAACATAGCAAATTAATAGCCATAAATCCATCATGCAACCTTTATTTTACTTTTACTACTTGTTGCTTTCAATTTTACTTCTCTATCAACTATAACATCTCGTTTGAAATTACTACCACGAAATAAATTAATAAAGGGCTTGCAACTTCTGGACTATTTTTTTCTTGTTTTTGCTATGAATGAAGTTGTTTTCTTCTCAGGATGTTAACCCAAAACTCACACTAATCAAATAAATGTTCTTAGCAAAGATACTAAGTAAATTTAATTTAATGAATTATGAAATTCTTTTTTAAAAATCTTATATTGAATATAAATAAGATTAATTGTTTAATGTAAATTTTATTTTATAAATTGATTATGTTTAAAATTAAAATAATATTAAAGTTTGAATTAAAATTATCTTAATAAAATTTATTGTTTATTGAATTAATTATTTTATTTATTATCAACTCATAATCAAATCACTCATATTTTTTATCAACAAAATATAAAACATATTTAATAGAGCATTTGGGATGCTCAAACCCTTTACACTTTACGTACAAACTTTGCTTCCCTTACTAATTATGAATAAAACTCATCTACGAACTTCTAAAACACATCAAGTGATAATCCAAACTTATCAATCTATCCATTGACATTATGTTTAAAAATCCAAGTTCAACCAACATTCATTGGATAAAAGATTTACTACTGTAGAAAGACAAATCCATGCTGATTAAAAATAACATTCCACTGTGATTCTAAAACCATAGCCTAATCGTCATTAAAAGTGTCGCTGAAAAAGACAAAAGTTACTTCGAATGTGATAATTTACTCTAATAATATTATATGGATGTACTTACAATAAGAAAAATTATATTAATAAAAAAATTCTGATATATTAAAATTATTGTCATTTGTATTTATCTTATAATTTTATCATTAATATTTATTTAAGTAAGTTTTAATTTAATTAACTCTAATCTATTTTATATCAACATTTATTGATATTAACATCACTCACATAAATCTAATTTATTTTTTATATTTATTAAAATTAGTATGGTCTCGACATTAATTTTATTTATTTATTATAGGTTTTAAATTAACATAATTTTAGTATATTATATGTAATTTCTTAATTTTAGTATATTATATTGTAATTTACGTGAATCTATAATTTATACTAATGGAAGCTTAAGATTTGTTTCCCATTTTTCTATATATTTATTCTTGCATTCAAATATTTCTCATTTTTTTTTTACACATGGTGTCCATTTTAGAGGCTTGTTTTTCTAAAGTTTTGCGCAATATATAATTATAAGAAAATAGTAAGTTGTTTTTAAAAAAAGAAAATTATTAAAGGACCCACGAAATTGCTAAATAGTCAATGAAAAACTATACAACAACATTACCTAAGAGATGCAGGGACGGAAATAAATGTGGGGTAGATTCATATTATCTACGGATTATAAAGCCTTCGTTAAACAAAATCATATATATTATTTAATTAATTTAGAATGAAACTAATTTAAGAATTCGATTTCAATTTTTTTAAATAACTTATTATATAGAAAAACTTGATTAATTTACAATTGTAATTAGAGTTTAATTGAAAAACTTACCTTGATGTTTAAATTTCATGTTATGTTATAAATGTAGCATATATAGTATTTTATCAGGAAACCATTCCAAAATCTCTTTTTTTTTATTGTTTTACCACCTGAGAGAAAAATTAAAAAAAGTGTGTTATCGTTTCCTCGTTAGTTAGAAATAATGTATTTTTTTAATAAAATTACATTATTGTTTATTGCTATTTTGTTTCTTTTATTTTCATTTATTTTAGTTATGCGTTTTGTATCCAACAATGGTATCAAAATTTGATAAGTTTGATTTCTTATTCTGTTTCCACTACTCACCCACGTCTCTTTTCTAGGAATTATCTAGTGTGCTGGTTCATAGTTTACTTCTATTGTTTCTATAGACAGTATAGTTCGCAGTGAAAAGTGCAAAAGTTGATTTTAAAGTCACAACAACAAAATATGAGATAAATAAATTTAATGAAAATAATTTTTCATTGTGAAAACTAAAGATGAATGCAATTTTAAGAGAAGACAATTGTCTAGCGACGATTAAAAAATGACCTTTGAACATCACGTATTAAAGGTTAAAATAAATTAATAATAATGGTATTGCAAATTTGCATTTAGCAATGGAAGATATTATTATATCCAACCTCATGGAAAAAATTACAACGAGAAAGATTTTGGATACTCTCATCAAATTGTATAAGGTTAAGTCATTTTACACAAGAATATTCTTCAAGAACAAACATAGTACTCTTTTGAATGAATGAATCAACATTAGTAACGGACCACATCATTATTCTAAATGCATTATTTGTCCAATTTTCAACAACAAATTTCAACAACAAATTTCAACGTAGTTTGAAATGAATATGCAAAGCTTTTACTCATAGCTTACTTGATTTATATGATCAATTAATAATCGATATAACAAACCATAATATTGATGAACACCTACACTTTGAGGAGGTTGTTGGAAGTCCTTGAAGAAGAATCTAGAAAAAAAACAAAGTACTTAGGATGGAAAGTTTAAACCAAGCAAAGACTTTGACTATAATGAGTGGTAGATAAATAAAATATGAATTTTGTGGGAGTCAAACACATGATAGTTTAAAGTCTCAAAGTAAGAAACATCTCAAATACTACCATTGTGACAAGAGAGGACATGTAAAGAATGATTTTGGCACACGACGAATGGAGGAAAGAACTCTAAAACATTAATTTCACAAGATTGTCTTTCAAGTGCCTTATAAAACAATAATAGTTCACTAGGTGAAGCAATAATTAGTTATAATCGTGGAAAAGAACTGTGATAGGTAGATAATGGATTTAGATGTAACTTGACACATGACTTCTCACCAAAATCGATTTTACCTTGTGAACTTATAACAAGAAAAAGTGTGGGACAAATTAAATATTTTAGTCTATTGATATACTTAGGTCTGTCCTGTATGACTCGTAGCTTGAACAAGCCAATGACAAGTAGAAATAGGCTAGCTTACATAACCCATAAATTTTTTTTTATCACATTATAATCTCTAAGTCAACTCTTCTATTTTATTTTGTTATTTCTTCACTTCAACTCTTCTATTTTATTTTGTTATTTCTCTTCAAAATTATTGTTACAATATTTGTATAATTTTTTTTTAAGTTTGTTTATACGGAATAGATCAATAAAACTAATCCACAATTCTTATAAAGGACGCACCAAAATGAGATGAGCCAACCCCATTATCATCCATAAAAATTATTATACCTTATAGATTGATAAAGTCAGTATTGTAAAAATATATTATTTAAATTAAATCAAATAGAAATAATATGTATAACATCTTATTTAAATTAAATAGAAAATATATTACTTAATTAAATCATATAAAAATAAACATCTTAGATTAAAATACCTTTTGTTATGCTAAATATATTAAGTAATATTTTCCATTTTTAACATTGTTTATGATGAGGACTAAATAAGAATTAGAAAATGTCGTCAAACTTAAGACTAAAGAGAGCAAAGTCATAATTTTAGAGACTTAAAATATATTGAAGCCGGTACTCCATGGTCAACTTTAACAATTGTGATTTTTTTTTCAGAAAAAGTTATTCGACCCACGTACATCTGATTCATATCCACAGGTTACTGTCAAGAAGAAAAAGTGGGTGAAACAGCCATCTTATCCTGGTTTACTTAACGCCCCATGGGAGGAGATCTTCTCAATCCAAACTTTCTCAAAACTGGAAAAAGGTAATTTAGCTAAGACACCTTCTCAATCTGAATAGAGACTTTCGTGCTTCGTTTAGCATAATTCCATATTCCTGACCTTTTTTCCCGCCCTCTAATATGCTTAAAATTATAACATAAAGCAATTGAAACCATTTTAATGCAAGCCTTGAAGTGAAGGGGTGGGGTACTGGCTTAAGCAAAGCAACGAAGTTTTCCAGTTTTGGTCTCATTACATGCTTGTTTGAAGAAGAATGCAAGCTCCAAGTACCAAGAGAAAGGAATCCGCAAGAAAGACATCCTAAAACACAATAATTGCTTAGATTACTGAGAATATAGTACAAAAGGTCTCGCAAAGGAAGATCATGTTGCTGGCTAAAAGTTGAGGGAATGGACTTGTACCTTCGTAAGTTCAAGATGACATTGGTAGCCGGACCCTCCGGAGATGGCATGTAATGTAATTGATGGATTTGGAGTAATTCCAGCTTGTTAACATAGGACACAAGCACCAAAAATATGGAAAGCTGAGGCACTAAGTCCCATCTATGTCAATGTATTGGCCATATTACACCCAATCAATTCTGAACCAGCACAAAAAATTTCCACATTCTGCTCATTTGTGCCAGCAATACCTGTTTACAGCAAGAAGTCTATTCAACTAGAAAACTAAAATTTAACCATGAAATAACAGACAAGAATTTTTCATATAATTTTAAAATTACTCAAGATAAGGCCTGCCTTTATTCCGTAAGCATCCTACTCGCCCAAAAATGTTGTTCTGTAACCATTAGAATAAGCACAAGATAGCCAAGCTTTCAGGGTCAGACATGCAGTTTTGGTAATTACTCAGTTTTTAGTCCATGGGATCCCCTTTCCTGAGAGCAGAACTCTCGAAATCTTCTTAGACTACAAGAAATAAGTTCATCACTTACTTTTTTCCTTCAGGTACAAAGAATCACAATTCTAAAAGCTTGACCCTTTTGTTGAACAATAAATGCATTGTCAAGAAGCATACCGTCTCAAAAGCACTTCGGGATTATAAGGAAACAACTTCTTTTGATAAAGATTATAAACAGAATTGCTCAAAGATAATAAACATTCAGCAGCTTTCTTAAATGGTTTGATATTGTAACGCTTGAAGCCACATCCACTATCTTCCTTATAATTCTTGATAAGCAACATGGTACTTCCACTGTTGTCAACTGACGTAGGCATTCCATCTGCTAGCAACTGCAGACCATCCCCTACAATTTTTCTTCTCTTGCAAGATGATTGATCCAAAAATTCTCCAAATAATGGAAATTCCACAAATAACTTCCATGAGTTGCATATCAAATGCAAGCATCTACAACGTGCAAAAGAGAAAAAGTAAAAGCCAACTTTTAAGTAACAAGTCAGGATAAGTAAAACAATTAACAATGTAATCTGATGATTCTAAACCCTGAACTTAATCCCCAGAATTTATAAATGAAAAAAATAATTCTAGGCTAAAACAAAATCTTTAAAAATATGGAGCTGACCAGAGTTTTCTTTTATATGAATCATAGAAAAGCAAGAGGCCAAACTATAACCTTGGGATATTCAGAAATACAGAGGAATATGTTCAAAAGGTCTCGCATTCACAGAAAACAGGTTGACACAACCAGATCTGATTATAGCTTTTCAAGTTTATTTGTAATCACGGAAAGAGGAAATTTTATTATCCAATAAAGTTACAATGAACTACCTTAAAAGATATTTAGCAGAGCTTATTCCAGTATCTTTTGAAATGAGATAATCTAGAAGCACTTGATGATCATAATGTATCTGCAGATAAATAAGAACAAGATAATAACCCCTTTTAAGTTTTACAAAATAAATAATTGATAAAGCGGACAGCAATGGGGTGTCCATCTTCATGAGCTAAGGTAGTGCATAATACTAGCCTCGCAAAGGAACAGATGGAAATGGTACACTGGATTAAAAATGTCTGACAACGCAAAAGGAAACTCTTTCGTTACATCTTGATAAGCAGCATCCTTTCTTTCAGACCTACATCATCCAAATCTCATTAAAGCGGATCCTTCCATTAACTGGTTGATAAAAAATAGCAAAACACTGAAACAATTTCTTACTGTTGCTGGAGACGGGATGATATACTAAACAATAGTAAAAGCACTTCAAACAATAGATCATCCTGCCATTCAAGTGATAAATAACACCAATGAAACTTCAAGATATTGTCATTAAAAGAGTCAAAACTCCAAAGAAAAATAACACTCATCAATACCTCAGTTTCACAAATATATTTCCAACCTAAGAAGAATGGAAATACATGCTCAAAATGTCTGATTAAGATTTGAAATGATTTGATATGAACACTGGACTCTTTCAAATTATCCGAGCTTAACAGTTTACAATACATGATGAGCTACCCAAACTTGACGGAGTAACTAAATCAAATACCCGTTGGTAGTCATAAAATCCTATAATTACAGAATTTAAAAATGTTTTGAAGACAATGACCATGCCAAACAAGCATCATACCCATAAACTAATACACACACAAGCTGTACGGATAGACAAACCTCACGAAGATATAGCTGGAGGAAAGATGACATGAAGTCCATACATATCTCCAAGTAATTATCATGGTTGATGGAGATTGCAGTAGGAAGATGTCTTTGAATCCACTTGTAAAGTTCTAGAAATCCCTTTTTCATGCAGAAGCAATCATGCTCTGAATCTGGGTTAGTGGTGAAACAGGAGGACAAAGTTGAACAATTACAGTGGTTTGCATTTTCTCCTCTTTGACTGATCAAACTGAAAGAACAAGCCAGTAAGAGGTAAACAGCTTGTCTTTGTAGGTGGTCAGAATGTGTCAGACATGCTTCTCCATCAGACAAACTCACTAAAAATGGAGAGCCTTCCAGACAATTAATTTGATCAGAGTGAAATTGAGTTAAGGGTTGCTGCAAAAACTCTTCAAAATAGTTATGAAGGAGTTCAATCCAAGAAAAAGGGATTCGACAGTCTAGACCTGTGAGTGAACCAAGTCTAATCATCAGGATCTGCATAAAACATGGTAAATAAATAGTTAAGAGTCCTTCCACTCTGAACATAGCAACCTAGAAAATGTCTTTTAACAAAGTTCTAAGTTCAAAGTAATTTCACTTCTTTTTCACTTTAAACTTCTCCAAGCAAAGAAGTAATAAATAGAAACTTATGATAACAAAAAATATCTCCCTGGTAATGAAATGATAAAAGGATTACTATATCTGTTACCAGACCAGTTACTAGAACAAGTAACAGGGTTAGCAAAACAATTCCAACCCAACAGGTCACCAAGCATAACCCATCAATTTTGGCAAGATAGGTTGAGTTTTACGACCCACTTAACCTGCTGCCCCACCCAACCCACCATCCAAAGCAGGCCAGGACAAGCTGAACCTATCAGGGTTTTATAAATAAAAAATTAAAAAGATATATAACTTTGATTATTATGTTATGACTTTTATTATATCATTGCCAATTTAATTTGTCATATTTAAAACAAAAGCTTTTCTCTCATTTTCATTTTTTTCTATTTCAAATATTTGCTCCTTTTTTAATTAATTAATAAATTTTAATTTTTGAATTTTTTAGGTAGTGAACCCAGCAACCAACCCAAAATGGGGAAGCGGCTATTGTTGGAAAGCTGTCTTAAACTGAGATCACCCCTAACCTTTGATAGTTGTGGCCTCTTTGGAGTCTGTCTTAATTGCAGTCTCAATTGTGGTGTTTAGTCTTAAATCAACTAAGCATATGGCTGGAATAGAGCTTATAAACCTTGGTAATCCTATCTTACAAGTTGGTTTTTACAGATTAAGCTAGGGCATGCTTTAGGTCAGTCTTGACTGTGTCCCCCTAGTTAGGCATTGTTGTTCCATCTTTAGGCATTGCTTTAGTTGTAGCCTCAAGGGTCAAATTTAGTCCCATATCTACTAGAGGGGATTGAAAAGAATTTATAAAGTATGAATAGTCCTCCCGTTACAAACTAATATAGAATTGAATTAGACCCTTAACCCAAATTCTATGTTATTTTTCAACCAACATTCAAACAAGACTTCAGTGTGCAACTGTTTTCTGAAAAGATCAACAGCGGTGCAAGTCAATCTATTTCTCCAGACATTGATTTTATGGCAAACATGAATAACAACTTAAAAGACTATTGGCTTAAAAACTTTTTTTTTCCAATATCAGTTTTCATCTTTAATTACAAAAACATTTCTTCTTCTTATCTTCAAAAGTTTATATTGGTAAAGTGCTAAAACATTTCAAGTTTTCTTGTCATTTTTCTTTTCATTGTTTCCAGCATAAACTTTTGAAAACAAGAAACAAAGTGAAAATAAAAACAAGATGTTTTGTAATTAAACGTAAAAACAAAAATTAATCCAAAAATGCATTTTCTAAAACCAAATGGCCCCTAAGCTTTTTATAACCCTTCTTCTAGTAGCACACTGAAGCTTCAATTGGTGCAACATGTCTTCTTTACACTGGAATGTGGGGATGACTCAACTATTCATTATGCCAATGTTATATGTTCTAATTAGAGGACGAGGTTTAGAATAAGTTAGAACAAGTTTTTTTTTTTTGAGAAAATTTATGAGTGTTTTATTTTCAGGATAATGTAGATACGATCTCCTTATAATCCATATAGACTCGGTGGGAGATTATTTCCAAGGATAATATAATATTAATTGAGCGCAACTACCTGGACACTGATACCCATGTATGAACAAAAAATTCCAACACTATACAGCCGAAGACTACGCATACTACTGAATTTTAGAGTTCAGATGGGAAAAGGAGAACATATTTCACTAATGATACTCTGAATAATAGCCATCCAAAACATTAACCTGGCCTCTCATTACATTTCACTGGTCAAGGTCAATTGCAATAAAACTAGTACAAATCTAGCGTAATCACATAAAAAGCATACTGACACGACATATCAACTCCATAATATTATCTAGATGGTCATATCTATCATGCCAAAAAGAAACTAGATTTGAAATTAAAATGGAACATATTGTTAAATTCTGTCAGCAATAAGATTTTACTTGTTCAACCCTACATGACAAAAAGCATTTTTATAATAACAACCTACTCTTCCATTAAATTTAAAATGGAAACAATGACCAATACCAATACAAGTGACCAAAAATTCAATTATCATGCTCATTCATTGTACAAGTGGATGAACCTTACCAGCAGCTTGTGATTCAAGTAATTAATGATGCATTTCTCAGTATTATCTTCTTGCTTGCGGAGACACCATTTCGCAAGTCTAGGTACAAGATTCACTACTGTAATAAAAAGTGGATGTTTATCAATAGAATCACAATCAGTCTCCACTAGATCCTTCTGGTCAACCAAGGAGCATAGAAACTGAAGAAAAGTCCCAAGAAAAATCATAACAGGCTCCATAACACTGAACTTATTGAGGTGCACTTGATTGATAGAAGAGCTGTTTTTCATGCTACCAAACTCACAACTCCAGAACTTGTCCAACAAATCCCACGGCATCTTTAAAAGACAGGAGTTGACAGAGTCATGGTACACTTTGACAAGGCCATCATCATAGTCCTCCTCCTCTAAATATTTACATATAACTCGCAGGACTCGGAGAACACCAGCCACAGTAGACCAATCAAAATCCTTAATCCCATATTGCATCAGAAACTCAACATCAAAACTATCAAATTCACTATTCTCAGTTCCAGAAGAAGGCCCAGACGAACATGAGATCATCTTAGTGATCGCCATTTCCAACCAACAGCATAAAAAATGAATAAACCTCACCCAATTGTTCCCCTGCATATTATTACACGGAAGGACAAACAAAACAGGGAATCACATGGTAGACTTAAATGTGTAACCTAAATTCATCAAGGAAACTAACTTCTACATTCATACCGTTATGTGCACAAACCGTGAAGTTAAGGAAAGAGCATTGACAGCCACGTGTTGAACAAACTCGCTCTTGACAGTCAACAAAACCATCTATGTCACCAAAAACAACACGGAATTATGTTTGCAACAACGACGTTATACAAAAGTGCGTCGATGAAAATCTGGTCCTAACATTTACCATCTCAGTGACGGTTCTAGGCAGACATTGATCGACGGACGAATGCTGGTTCGAACCGCACCATTGCTCTTCGTCGGGAGCACGTTTCAGCTCTGCAGAAGAATCAAATTCACGAATCCGAAGCTTAATTTTTGTCACGACCTAAAATGCAAAAATAAATAAATAAATAAATCAGGTGCCTTACATTTGATAGTATTTTGAAGGTTTAATACCTCTTTTGGTCCCTAGAAAGGGGGCCAATGTGGTCCTACCTTTTTTAGAAGTTCAATGTGATCCCATCTTTTGTAAAAATTGTGCAATCAAGTCCTTTTTGGAAACGGTGTGAAGTTTTTAACGGAGCAGCTGACAGGGTGGACTGAAGTTAGCTACATGGCTTTGTGTGGGTAATACGTGGCAGAGAGAGGGTGATACGTGACTGTGAGAGGGTAAATCAGAAATTAGGGTTTGAGTTGCAGAGAAATTGGGATTTATTGTCGCCTTCTTCATTCGTCAGACCTTCCTTCGTACAATTCAGTTCGCGGAACACTTCATCCACAGGAATCCGCTCCAGATCCACTGCCTCGTTCTTGATATCTTCGAGACCTCCCATGTTGTTGTCGTTGTTGTTATGTTAACGAGAGAAACAAGATGGTTGCTTGAGAAAGAAAGTGTCACAGATGGGTATATATGCACAAAGAAATGCAGAGATGCCTTCACCTCAATATGTAGACTTCTTTCCAAAGCTGCTCGGCAATTTGAACATCATGCTGCATTCTATCAAATCTCTCGCTAATGATGCAGAACAGAAGCAGTTCAGAGATCCACACGTGAAACCAGGTTTCCATGTTTCCATATCATCCTAGAGCTTCTCAAACCAGCAATTACAATATACATACACATATACATAAATGCCATAGACATGTTCTTTATCAATGATCACGTACATCAGTCACTTAGCGTAGTCGATTGAAGGTAAATATTACAAATCCTTCTGAAGAAACACGACAATAAATCTCAATTTCTCTGCAACTCAAACTCTAATTTTCTGATTTACCCTCTCACAGCCACGTATCACCCTCTCACTGCCACGTATTACCCACACAAAGCCACGTAGCTAACTTCAGTCCACCCTGTCAGCTGCTCCGTTAAAAACTTAACGCCGTTTCCAAAAAGGACTTGATTGCACACTTTTTACAAAAGATGGGATCACATTGAACTTCTAAAAAAAGGTGGGACCACATTGAACATTGACCCTTTATAAGGACCAGGTATTAAACCTATTTTGAATATAAGAAAGCAAAACCTGACAAGAAGCGATTAGAATCTCCTTCTCCTTCTCTTTGGAAATAGAGACAGAGGCCCATGGTTCCTGAGGCATGAGGAAAGCGTGTTTGGTTAACGGAATGAGTTGACATGTATAGAAAAAGAAAAAAAGGACGAAGGAAAGGGTAGCGTTGGAGGTGGAAGAGTGAAACCCACCGTGTAGGGCCGGAGATAGTCGTCGATGAGGCGGCAGAGCCACTGAAGTTCAGCGGCCGGAGACATTTCACCGGCGCAATTGTCAGACTTGGATTTGTTTGCGGTGTCTTGCAGCAAGCTACTGGGTGCCGAGAGAGTTATCAGAACGCTGCCGTTTCAACGTGTAATGTGGCAATTGCCTTTTTAATTTGTACTTTACTACAAACAATAGCTGATATTTGAACAAATCCCCCGGTTCCTCTTTGCTTATTGATTGCTTCTTACTCCTTCCAATTCATAGGAATTGAAATGAAAAATAATCTTTTAAAGTTTTGTATTTAATAAATATTAAAAACCTACCAAAACTACTCTAAAATGTATGTTTCAGAATAAAATTTCTAGAAACTTTTTGAAGAATATATTTTAAATTGTTTCAAAAAAAACTTTATTTCATAATGATAATTTTATTCTGAAATCTTGAGATAAATTGATAAATTTTTTAGCACATTGTCAATTTTATTTTCCAAAACATATAAGAATTTTGCAAAAGCTATTTCTTATCATTATAACATACCAGAGAATTACGAGAATAAATTAATAAAATCTAAAGACAGACGAAGTTATCTTCAGACTCAAAAATGGGCTGCATGGGATACTACTGAAAGTGAAGGGCTTCCTTATGCACCTCCAAGTTTTCTTCCTATTTTCCTAAGTTTTTTTAAATTTCCAAATTGACTTTCTCATTAGGATAAAAAAATTAACTTTCTTTATATTTATTCCCTCACTCACTTTTCCTTAACCTTAGCATCCCACAATAAATATAAATGATATATATATATATATATATATATATATATATATATATATATATATATATATATATTGATAATATGTAGATAAGATTTGTAGTTGAACTTAGATTCGAATGGAGTTTGGAAATTTAAGTTGAATACTGAATTTCAAAATTCAATTTCAAAATTCAATTTAAGAGTTCCTTTCACCAACACAACATAGAAAGTGTTTGTTTTTTTTATTTTATTTTTTAACAAATACTAATATCAACCTCTTCTCAGTTTAATCATACAAAAAATCATAAAGACACATTAAACTATAATTGGTTTAAACCCTCATATGATCACCATATTTATGTGAAAATCTCAGTTAGGTCCTCATATTTGAAACAGTCTCAATTAGATCATAATATTTGTAAAATTGATAAAAATTTACCCTATTCGTTAAGTTGTCCTAAACGTGTTAAAATGTGATTACGTGTTTATGCTGATGTGCATTATTTAATTAGGTGGAATTTTTATTTAAATTAAAAAATTATCACATGTGTCAGCCCCTTCCCTACCCAAAATTAGGGTTTTAGATTGGAGGAAAGGGGCTTCTACTGTTGCACCGTCACACATGCGAGAATAGGGTTTCGCCTCTTCCCCCCTGCCGCGCCGTGGAGATTCATGGTTGTGCTTCTCTTTTTGCAATTTCATAGATGATACAGGTGAATCAAACTCATGGTGTAAATTAGGAAATCTTGATGAATAGATTTTGCAGGGAATTTTCTATCGGGATACGAAGGTGGAGGCTTGGTGGTCACGGTGTTGCGGTGGTGATGAGATGACTACGCAGGGTTCGCAAGAGAATTGGGAAAAACGATATTGGGTTTTGTTGTGTAGGTATGTGCGATAGTGGAGATGAAGGAGACAAACATAGTGACAGCGGTGCATGGTCGCGACGATTTGCGATTGGGGTTTTTCTGATTGTAGGTCAGTGTTGATGGTGGGGAGAACATGATTCTGGGTTGGTTTCTGGTGGCTTCGAGTTGCGAAAATGGTGACTTGCCGTGAGCGTGGGCCGCACAATTATGGAGAATGCCATGAAAGAGGCTTACGATTTGGCTCGCAGAGATTATGGATGCGTTCGTGGAGATTTGCGAATCGCAGCGGCCATGGAGGCGTCGTTGGCGTTCCGGTGATGGTCTAATGCGATGGAGAAAATTGGGTGGTGGCATGAAGTCTTGCGTTGTTGATGGCGGCTCTTGTCTGAGGCAAGGTAGGCATTGTATGTACTGTGAAGAAGATTATGCGTTGATGGAGGAGAACGAATTAGGGTTACGCGACGGCCTTGCGGCATGATGGTGGCGGCACAGTTGCGGCATGGCGGCAAGAGTTATGAAATTAGGTTTTTTGTGGAGAGGATGATGAGGTAGCAGTAAAAGTTATCAAATTTCACGTCATTATTTAAAATTATTTCCACGTAATAAGATCACACATATCAATATCACCACATCAATATACTTTAACGCCGTTTAGGACAACTTAACGGATAGGGTAAAATTTGTTCAATTTTACAAATATTATGACCCAGGACAGTTTCAAATATGAGGACCCAATTGATATTTCCACATAAATATGAGAACCATCGGAGGATTTAAACCACTATAATTTAACACATAATTTTGGATAACCATATAACATACTTCAAATTTATTTAATTTTTTTTATATGGGAAACTAACTTTATTTTCTCTTTATCCTACACTAAAGAATTACATATAAAATTTAAACAACTCATCAACCATCAAAACAAAACAAAATTACTAACTTAGTTTATTTCAATTTAAACAAGTCATACTACACATAACTTTATATTTAATTCTTATTTCGATTTTTTTATTTATTTAAAAAGATAAAAGTTAAATCATAGAGAGAGAAAATATTATTGAGAGTTAAGATTTTCATAAAAGAAAAATGTAGTGTTGTGAAATGAGTAATTAAAATTCTCTCATATAACATGGAATGTTTATCTAAATATATTTTATTATTTTTTGCGTAAATTATGGAAAGGAAAGAGGATCATAGTCTCTCACACTCAATTTTTTCTCTAGGAGAATAGGTCTTTCGAGGAGGAGGTTCCCTGTGAGTTATACAAACACCAATAACATCTAAACCAACTATATAAGGGATCGACATCACTCTCTATCCAAAACTTTAAGGCAATGGATTAATGGATCTTTCATCTTTATATACTGCTCTACTCTCTTATTTCTATACAATGTGAGACTTAAACTCACATTTGGATACCCAACAAAGACTATTATGCATATTAGATGGTGTGTTTCCAAGACCATCATATTCCTATCATATTATCTAGTGTAAAAACTAAATCAATTTTAAAATATTAAAAGAACTAGTACTCCTAATCTCTTTTTTTTCATTCTTTGCACATCTTAAGAACATAGTCTAAAAACTAGATAAAGAAAACTGTATTGTCTACTTATATTCTTTTTAAAAAAAATCACCCTCAAAAACTAGTGATAAAATCTTGTACAGAGGATGAATAATGGTTCAGTCATGAATTCAGACCACAGGCCTGGCACATGTTGGCTGTTTAGTAGACATGTTGAACACGAAACAGAGTTGCTTTGAATCACAGCGATCATTGACTATGATGTTACCATTTAACTCTTCAAACCTCTCCTTATTATAATATTATTTTGTTTCATGTTCGAGTTGCGTGATAAGAATTTTATCTGGTTTATATTTTTACCAGATCAACAAACTCCTTAACTCAATTATTCTCTTTGATTTGAATAGTGCAAATCTAGTTTACAGTGGAATAATTATAACCAAAAGATAATTTAAGATAAATTAAATTAATTTGATTTATGAATCAAATATTCTAAAAAGCATTGTAAACTTAGATATCACTTAATTATAAATTTTCCTCAAAGAAAATTAAAAAATACCGAATATTTACGTAAAATAATACATTTTGACATTTGTTTACTGTGGTTCTGAATAATAACAAACCAATAAAAGAAACAAAATGATATAAATCGAAGAAAAACTTTTTTTATTTATATGAGGAAGGTTTTATACAATATTCTACCACATTTAATATATTTTTAAAGAATAATAGAAAATCATTAAGATAATTATAATTAAAATGCATAAAATTTTCTAATTAGTCTTAACACTAGTAAATTGTTTTTGGTGGATAGTCTTATGTTTCCTTTTATTAGGCGATCTAGATGTTTCAATGATTAAAAATTCAGTTGCTCCACAAGATTTAAAGTCAATAACTATAATTCTCTACATTGACTTTAAATCATAAAATAACTCTCAACATCATCTTTTTCTTGTCTTCAAATGAGAAAGTAATAAAGCACTATCAATCTTGATAAAAATTTCGTAAACACATTTATATGGTTATCCTTGAAGATAATCTTCTCAATTCTGAAGTTTCTAAACTTAATGTTTCAGCATTGTGTCTTATTCACACTATGACAGTGGTATACTTTGTTTAGATAGTAGATAAAGTCATTGCAAACTTGATTTGTAATAAACTAAAATTCCAAACAATACAAAAACATACAAAGGAAGTGATTTTTTTATATCAAATTTTTTTACAAAGTTAGCGTTTACAAAGTTTTTCAGAAAAGAGTGTATATTATGTATTAAAAAAAAATTAAAGAAAAAGGATATAGAAGATACGAAACATAAGAGAGAAAAAAAGATATCATATTGAAAAGCTTGACAATAGGATTAGCTGAATAACAGTTTGTTAATAACTCCACAACACATAATGATGTTCTTATCACAAACCTCTTTATAGTGGCTTCCTTTATAACATCTTTTTTATGGATAAATGAACTTATAAGATGAAAATTATTTTCAATTATATACTAAATTACTCTTAATTATATATTAAAATTAAATTGTTCTTTAATTTTTAATTGATGTAAAGTTCAATAATAATATTTATTGTACTATGCATAACCTAAACAGATCACAAGTCAACCTCTTCTAGTTCTGTCACAAGTCTACCTCTATCAGTCTGATCACAAATCAGATTCTACTAATTCGATCACAAGTAGCCTCTAATAGGGCCACAAGCCTAGCTCTACCTATCCGGTCACAAGTAGGTCTATCGTGATATTCTTTAGATTGACATAATCTACATTAAAGGTAAGTGGACTATTGGGTTCACCCTGCCCATTTAGATGAGAGTTCACAAACCTATAATTATTGTATAAATAATACAGTTATTAAGGGAAATGAAAGTCGTTCACATTTTACAAGGTTCCGATGTACCTTACGAATTTGGGTGTTGAAATGTATTTTGCAGACACATCATCCATCCATGAAGTGCGAATATCAGAAACAAGGTTAAAAGAAGAACACTCGACGCTATGAATGATTCAGAAAGTCGATGAAACTAAGTTTCTCAAGATATATCGACTTCCCAAAAATTGTAAGATAATCACTCTTGATTATAATTTGCTTTTAACTTTTCTAATGTAAGATTTTTGTGGAAGTTGTTATGTTGGAATACTATCTTTATTTAAAATTTAAATAACCTATGATGCACCTACTTATTTTTAATTTATTTTAACATTTAATAAAATTGATCTAAAACTGTGAAATATGATTGAGACTTGTTTTTACACAAATTTTAAAAGTATAGATGGACTATCATAAAATATCACATTTTCACAATTTCTAAATCTTAATAACGTGGAATTGAAAGTTTGACATGAAATTTATTATATTAAAGTTGTAGTCTATATATTAAATCTATTATATTAACCTTTTAAGTTAAAAATACCATCAGATGATCTCATGACTAAGTAAATCCAAATCTATGTATGTCCACTGAAATAACCCAACACTAAACTATAGTCCCCTGAGTTCTATCATGTCGCAAAAATTGACACCATCACTTTGTATATTATTTCCCAGAATACAGTATTATATATATATATATATATATATATATATATATATATATATATATATATATATATATATATATATATATATATATATATATATATATATATATATATAACAAGTAAGTAAAAAATAAACAGTTATTATTATTACTTTAAAAAAATCTATTGAATTATTATTATTTTATTTGAAACTATTTCACCTGATTTTGTTTTTTAAATAGCATTATTCAAAAAGACAAGAATAGGTTTGGCATCATGTAAGACGGAGTAGAAATATTACTACATCAATGAGAAAAAAAAAATGGTGGTAACAGCAGATCATGGCAGAAGAATAGACTTCACCGGTTTTAAAACTTTGAAACTTCACCATTTCCCTGCCTTGCCGACAAGATAGTCACAACAACGTTTTCATTTCTTTATTTTATTTTCGGTAATTCAAATATATATATTTTTACAATATTTTAAAGTGTACTAAACTTTGGTTTTGACAAAAATACTCTTATATATTATGATTATAAATTTTTAAGTTAAAAATATTTGAATAATTTTTATTTTAAATTAAAAATAAAAATTATTAAAATAATTTTATATTTAAAGTCTGTTTTTTTTTATGAATACAGTATAATTTAAGAAGTTATATAAGTTAGTAAACTTTTATATATATATATATATATATATATATATATATATATATGTGTGTGTGTATATTTTCATTTTCTTTTTTATGAGATCCAAGAGACATAGGTTCAATGAGATAAGGCCATCCATCACAACTAACTCAATCCAAAAATAAACTCAGCACAACTAACCCAATGCACATTGTAATGATATAAATTAAAAATAATACTTTTATATGTTCTTTAGAGTATATTATCTTCAAAAGAAAAAATTATGATTTAAAAAAACATTAAATTTAAACTACTTTTATTTAAACTATTTAATTTTGTAAATAATTATTTAAATAAAAATAAATAAAGTTATTAAATTTTATTTTTTTAAATGAAAGATTTTAGTTACACCAAAAATATAATAAATAATAATTAATATAAATTTCAATAGAAGGAAAACTTGATTTACACGCATCAAAAAATAGTCCATTAACATAGCTTAGAAAATTCGTAAATATTTTGAGTAAAAAATTGTTTTGACTCACAAAGTATAAGTAATTAACAATATAAACAAAAAGATAATGCATATTAATATCAATTTGCATATTATATGTTGATGTTAACAAAAAAAAAAACTGTATTTATTGATGTTAACAAAAGAATCCTACCCAATTACAGTTGAAAACTAACATTGTTTTATATTATTCACCTAGAAATAATATTTGAATGACAATTAAAAATCAATCATGCTTGACTTTAACATAGAGGGAATATTTACAAAATAAAAAAATAATATTGAGTTAGTGATGTGTTAACCAAGATTGAAATTAAAGAATGTAAAGAGAAATATGAATTTGACACCTGAGATATTATGAAGAACTTTGCGTTCTGACATTTTAGACTATGCGAATGATCAAATGTCAATGTCATCAATGTTAAATATGAAAGATTTTATACATCAATTAAAACTCAAGAAAAAATTTAGACATATAATGTCAGTTAGAGTCATAATTGATATATATGCTATATTCATATACTGATTTATGCCATTATTATGTAATAAGTTAAATTTTTATTGTTAATTATGCTCTGTTATTATTAATTATGTTCTGTAAATTTCTTAATTTATATTTAAAAATCAATTTTAACTTTTTTATGCAGTATGATGGATTTATCAATATTAACAAGTAAATACTAAAATTTATCAATAATTCTACTTAATAAAGTAGATACTATATACACACACATCAACATCTGCAACATTAAATAGAACTACCTATTAATTAAATTAACCGAACAATAACTACAAATAAAAAAACTTAAATAGCACACATAATTCTAGAATGAAAATATAACAAACATTAATTTCAAATGATTTAATCATCCAACAATAAGCTTGTACACAAAAGTCACTGGTAGACTATCTGCTTTGGCAACTGTTTTATATACATTAATTGTGTGGTAGACTATCAATACAATTAGTTCGAATGTAACTATGCTTTGGTGGGGTTGTTTTGTTATCAAAACATCTTATATAATGATACACTTGGTTATCTTGAGAATATTATTTTTTTAACAAATACCAATTCTTCCGAAAATCATTTAGTCAAAAATTAACCTCTTTCTCTTCTGATACTTGCGGAAATTTTAGTTCATTTTATTTTCTCAGAGCTTAAAGCATCAAGACCAACACTAAGGGCAGAGGCAATTGAAAGCAATTTGTGAGTACAGACACTAACACCAATTAAGCATTAAAAAACGAGTAATGGCTCTTATTGAGAAGGATTTATCATAGCCTTTGAAGCCGTTTTTTCAGACACGACCACTGCCAAACTTAGAACTGAAGAGAAGCAACTTTACTGGAATCCTAAAGTCGAAAAAACAAATGGAACAAGACAACACAAATCGAGAGATCTTTCAGCTAAACTTTAGGAAAGCAAAACAGTCAAATAAACAACAAAGGTCCCTATACATTATACACTAATAAAACAAATGCTTGAGTGTTCCTTCTCTTTTCAACGGCGTTAAAAGTTACACAAACAGGTTATTTCAAATATTTTTCCAGAATAAGATTATTTAGAATTACCTAGCTAATTGAAATTCATTAAATAGGAGAATTCACTATAATCTTAACAATTTTAAAGAGATAATGTCGTACTATTATTTTCCCTTGGACTAAGTCTGGTCTCCCAACAGAAAAGACAGACTTCAACATCAGAAATTGGTGTGTTTTGTTTATCTTATATTTAATATCAACCTATAATGGTATAATGAGTTTATGAAACACTCATGTAGCCATGACTGCTTTAATTTCGCGAGAAAATCAATCCAATTTCAGAAATATTTAAATCCCAGAGAGCAAACAACACTACGTCAGCCACTAATTGAATCACACAGGTAGCCAAAAATTAACAGTAAGCAAGTAAAGATACACAGCACTGGACAATTCAAAGAAGTAAAAAAACAAAAACAAAAAATTAAAGTGGAAAAGAGAAGTCTCAGTTGTAGTTCAAATTTCACAGATGATTATACCCAGGAAAAAGTAACCCTAAACTCAAACCATAAGCACGCCCACCATTGCACCCAAGCCAGAAAAAAGACCAAAAATAAAAAGAAGCATTTCATTTGAGACCATTCCCAGGTGTGGAAATCGCAAGCCCAGGCCACGAAAAACAGTCTCCACTAACAAACCCACCTTCGCCACTCTCTAACTGCCATGGGCTCAATCCAGAAGACGGAACGCCGCTGCCCATGTTGGCACCATCCACCATTCCAGGGAAGCCCCAGCCCGTCCTGCCAATCCCAAAGCCCATATCATCGAACCCGTGTCCGAGCCCAAGTCCAAACCCGCCGAGGGCGAGAAACCCATTGCCCTGGGTGTTGTTCAGCAAAGAGGTGAAGCTCCCGCAGACATTCACGTTGTTCTGTTTATTAACGTCACCGTCCACGAAGTGCATGGAGCCTCCTTGGGTCGTTGGAACAGGGGCCAATGCAGGTAGAGCGTGCTCCTGAGCTGACGTCATGGTGGAGGAGGAGGATGACGTGGCAGTGTGGTGGGTGCGTGAACGCTTGGCATTCTTGCGACTGCCACCGCCGACGGGGATATCACGGAGGGTGCCACCATGGGTCCAATACCGGCGGCAGGACTTACAGAAGTGGCGTGGCTGGGAGTAGTTGTAGTTGTTGTAGTAGCAGAACTTAGTGTTGGTTGACTCACAACGGGGGCAGGGGAGGTTTTCTTGCTCTGGAGGTGGCGGTGCTCCGGCGGAGGTCTGGGGCTTGACTGGTCGGCGGCTCTCGCCGGAGTTGGACGATGGCATGTTGTGTAATGGGTTAAGAGGAAGAAGAGTTGAGTGTTGGGTTTGTTATGGGAAGATGAATGTAGGGAGTAAGTGGTGAGTGAAGAAGGATTGGGGTGTTGAGATGTGAATGCGGTGGGGTTTTATGGGGAAGGAGAGAGTCAGGAGGTGGAAAGGAATTGAGAAGAGAAAGGAATTGAGAAGAGAAAGGAAAGCGGGTCAGAGAGAATATCTGTGGTGGAAACAGAGACATCTTCTGAGGCTTATATGAGGCAGAGTGGGATCAGCTTTACAGTGTTCTGTTAAGCACGACATTTCAGTCGGCTCCAGAACAGCCTCTCTCTACTTGGGTCGGCTAATAGGGCTGCGCCTTCTGCACACACACAAACCACCAACCCACAAACACAATTTACACAAACCCCTATTTCTTCCCCCAATCAATCAAACAAACTATTTTTGTTTTCTTCACAACGACTTAATTAATTACAAGTATACATAAAGTAGTCCCAGCATTATCTTGTCCGGTATTATAGCCCTTGCAGGGCCATTATATGCATTCTGCCTTTGAGGGAGTAGCAATAATTATGGAATGCAAAACTACCCAACTGTTTTCATTAAAAAATAAATAAACATAGATTTTGTTCACGATTACCTCTTCTTCCAACTTCTCAAGCTAATCATGCCATGTTGCAATATTATATCCATATATTCGTTTCTCCTGTCTTTTCCTTATTCAATCGGGTTTGACGTAGAGCTCCTAGGCCTACGCTAATCTAGCCCATCTATGCTGTCTGTCTGTATGCCTCGAAGTTCGATTTTTTTTGTTATTAACAACTATGGATAATGTCACACTCTACTCATTTTAGCTTGTAAATTTTTTCCTATAGTTAGGCAAACGTAACCCAATTCAGCTATGGAAATGTCATTACCAGCACATGTAGAAAATGCATATACTATAAGAATAATTTGATTTGATTTTCAAGGGACATGCAGTTGTTATTAATTGCTGTGTTGACGGAGAATTTCAATTTGGAAACCTAACTTTGATTATGCTATGGAAAAACTTATGAGCCTGATGGATTTTGGTTGAGAGTACTACAAAAATTGAAGGGAGGAGGCGGGTGAAATAAAATGAGTTGCATATCAGAGGATAGAAGAATAGGAAAAGAAATAGCATGAGATTGAGACAGTGAGAGAAGAGGGAGAAGGGAGTGGGTGGGGACAGAAGCGACAGAATTATGAGTGTCGGGCAGCGTGGGGAGCAATAATTGGGTCTCCCCTCTGATTTCGGACGCGTCATGTCCGCATCAGATTCCTCCTCCGTACCCATTCTTTCTATCTTCCACCGGATTTTCCGCTTCACTGTAGCCATTACCAAACAGTGTGGTTTCCCCAACTGCACAAGCACCACTGTGCTGACCGTTTGATAGCGATCATACGGTAGTGTTCCTGTCCGGTGGGGTAGAAGGAGGAGAGACACCTGTCAGCGACAGACCGGTGGTTGTCGGTGATACAAGGAGCGGAACAGGCACGCGCCTTCCAAAGTGATCTATCCATAACTCCCTTCCTTGAGAGAGAAAGAATCATGGGTCGCTGTCACTCCCCAAACAAAACTTGGAAACTTGGAAAGTGGTGACCCTTGTTTCTTTCTCGGAGCACCCAAAACACCCACAATCGCTATCATCTTCTCTCTCGTGGCACACCCTGCGTTTGTGTTTTTTGTGTTTATCCGAAATAATTAAATCACTGACATTTTTTGCATCTTTGCCTTCCGTCTCCCTAGTCATGCCATTGCCACAGACCTGTAATCACCTCTTTTTGGCCTTTTCTGCACGCACATGATTCTCTTTCTCTCCTTCAAAAATCAAATTGCTACTTTGCACGCTTCTCTTCTTCGAGTGGGGTACGTATTATTGCTCCTACAACCAAAATTATTAATCATCATTCACACAAAATAAATATATCCCCTTTTACAATTCAATGCCAACATGTCTGAACGTCGATGTTTGTCAACTTTGGACTAGCCTCACATTAATTTTCTATTTATGTTTTTGACCAAAAATAATATTGTATCTCGTGCCAACATTTCACTTGCACCAAAATGGTTAAGAAAACCCTCTCCAGACCAAATAATTATAATATGGATATTTGTACAGGGTCTGAAAATTATGACCTATGTCATTTGCATTCAAAATTCGTGTATGTACTGATTTACTTCAACGGAAAATAATATTAGTTAAAAAATACAATTTCATAATATATATATATATATATATATATATATATATATATATTACTATGGGCTCATAGCCGATCGATCGGTAAAATCAGTCCGACCAATGATACCTCTAAGGTAATTAATAGTAATAACTGTCGGGGAGTTAAGGAAAATAATTGTCATTTATTGACAATTAATATTGTCATTCATTGGTGGTTAATGAGTCAGATCTAACGATAAGCTCATTAACTCCCCCGCAAAGGGTACAGGTAGTATTTGCACCCTCTCCCGCGGCTTGGACAAGGAGAAGAGAGAAGAGTGCACAGCTAGACATCGGAGCAGACAACTTTGAATGTTTTGGATTAGGATTTTAAATCATGCCAAAACAATATATATATATATATATATATATATATATATATATATATATATATATATATATATATATATATATATATATATATATATATATATATGGGGTTTGCTAACGCGCGTACGCCTGTTTTTCAGTTGGTACATTTTAGCAATGTGTACCGGATTTTAGTAGACAAAAATATCCTTATATACCATGGATTCTAAGTTCTAAGGTTAAGGGTATTGTAATAATTTTGATTCTCAAAACTTAAAAAAAAAAAAAAGAAACTCCCAAACCCTTACTCACCGACGATGGACATGAAGTCAGGATAAAACATGTTGTCTTTGGTGGAATTAAGGTTTCATGGAGAATTTGAAAATAAAATAAAAATGAGACTTTCTATGCCTATTGTAGTATAACTGACATAGAATGTGAAAACTTTCCATACTAATTGTTTTATGCTAGTTCCAAAACCGACATAAAAATTCCTTTTTCACCAACATAAAAAAGTTTTGCTACACTGGTTAATCTTAAAGTAAATAAGAAATCACTATCAAATATTATATTGATTATTTTCTCATGTGACCTAAAAATCTCAGTGATTATATGTGTTAGTGAATAGATTTTGAATTGATTTTTAAGCTTTAAAAATTAAGAAACATATAATTAAAAACGATAACATTATTTCCCTTTTAAACGTTTGTATAATAACATAAATTTGAATCGATATATTTAAAAAAAGTTAAAATATAATCAATATTCTAAAACCAAAGAAAGATACAAAACGAATGCACAAAGGCGTGACAAAAAAGAATATCATTTGGTGCTGAGTTCAAACCTCAAAAAGATAGAAAGCCATGATGTTCAAATGCTTTGTTTTAAATTAAAATTTATAGTTATCCCTACTTGAAAAGCTACAAAAGAAAAATAATAAAAATAGCAAAAAAGAAATATTATATATATTACATATACGAATACATTACATATACATATTATCAAAATTGATAATTATTTTATTTTAAAATATAAAATTAAATGTATACATACATGATTATATTTATTTAATCAAGGGACCAAGTCTCTTTAATTACCAAAATCTTTATTTGTTTTTTATCTTTTTCTATTATTATTTCTATTGTCATTAAGTTTGGAGAAAATGAATTCCACTCAATTAAAGTATTAAATACAATTGTAAATGAAAATGTAATATACATATATAAACTGAATTGATTAGAAAGTTAATGGAGACAAATTAAAATGAATTGTTTTTTGTTTTAGCCTATTATACTACACTGAAAAATGTTCAAATTCACTCGATTGGGTTGAATTTTTGTAATTGAATTAAATTTGGATGAATTTTGATAACTTAGTTAAGTTTAACTGAATTTTAGTTATCATTGATTTGGTCGAATTCAATCAAATTATGATTATTGTCGATTTTATTGAATTTGATCAAATTTTGATCGAGATCAATTAAATTAAATTTAGATGAATTTTGGTTCAAGCTAATTTGATCAAATATGACTAAATTTCGATCGAAAATGACTGACTAGACAAAGTTTGACCAAATTTAGACCATAGTCAACTCTAATATTTAATTTTATAAAAATAAATTATAAAATAGTTTAATTCAGTTTTTATTATAAATTATTTAATATTTTTAGTATAATATAATATAATTATTTTACAGTTCACTGTTTACTCATTCAAATACTCATTTGTATAAGCTTCTACATTCTATATATCTATTTTGTTTTAATTATTTTAATAAATTGTTTTGGTTTCTTTATTTCTACATTTAGGCATTGTAATCCACAACTTATTAGATTTAGTTAATTTTAAAAAAATATTAGAATATTGATATTCAACGCATGCAACAGGCAAATTGAAAATTATCCAAGACTTTCCTACACATGCTCCTGACATACCACAAATTTTCAAGCCGAGCATATATTCGTTAATTTCCATCCCAGTCATCGTATAATATTAATCTATAATCATCACAAAAACAACCACCTAAACATCAACTTAATGGAATTTGATGGACAAATCCCATTCATTGAACTATTATGTGCCTTGCCAAGAAAATTCGTGCAAGAAAAAGACAAAATAAGTGGAGGAATTATTTGTCAAGCTCAGTAACTTTGAAACTTTGAAGAATGTATAGAGGTGAATATATAAGACTCTTTTTGAAGAGACGTGGTGACCAAACACTTAGAAATTGGTATCAGATTAAATTAATCATATATTATATGAAAAACTAAGAAAATCAATAAAAGAAGGTGCACAATCGTCAAAATTTTGGTTTACAAAAGAGTCAGTAAGAAATGTTATAATACAACATTTTAACTTTTCTTAAAAAAAAACAGACCTAAAACATTTACCATTTTTATTCTACCAGTTCTAAGAACAGACTTTTAGAATATTTTTCCAGATTTCCAGAAATAATTCACAAAAGGAAATATGAAATGCAGTGAACATAAATTAGGGTGCAATTTTGCAACCAATATCTATGAAGAACAGGTGACATAATAGATCATGACAATAGCAGTCCATATAACGTGTAGGTTCCTATTGCTTTTTACCAACGCCTTACATTTGTCCCTCTAATTTCTTTTTAATAAATTGTGTTTTGGCACATAGAAAAAGCAAATATTTCTTCAAACATAAAATAAAATGTATATTTTAATTCATGTTTATTTCTTACTTTTAAGTAATTGAATTTGAAATAGACAAGAAAATTATAATATTACAATACATATAAATATACATTCTTAGAATGGAGAAACATATTCTCGCAAACATCAATGAAGCTCGTGAAGGACTTCTGTTTCTCGGCAATTTTATCTTTTAATTTATGTATGAAAAAAAAGAAGAAGCTACTTTAATAAGAAAACATATTTTTTAATTTTCTAACCCTAACCCTAGTGCATTATGAACTAAGTTGTGTGTATAAATACAAGACAGGTAGATTTTCACCTAAATACAAGACAAGAAGGTTATAAGAAACTTTATTATAAGTACTGTGATTTTTTCTTTTTTTTATTCTATTTTTTCATTTTCTTATTTATGATATTTTCTTATTATATTTTATTTTGTTCATATTAGTTAGACACCTTCTATTTATTCTTTTCTTTCCTTTTAATTTTTCCTCTACTCCAAACTTGTCATTATTTGTTTTTTTTTCATGAGCTCCATTCATGCATGTTGTTTGGAAATGATTGAATACCTCAATTTTTCAAATTGAGTTTGTGAATGGAAATGAACATATATATTTATTCATTTTCTATACTTATCCTCTCGTATTCATATTTTGTTCATGTTTTAAATTATTAAAACATCTTTAATTTATTAAATAATTTATAAAAATTATATTAATTTTTCTTTAATCTTATTTTTTAAAAAGACATATATTTAAATACTTTTACTTGTTTTTATAAATTTTTTCTTACAAAATAAGAAGCATAAGGTATGTCTAAACATTAGAGAATCTTCATGAATGTGCCTAAAACTATGATCCTAACTTTTACAACGTCTTAGATTGTTTTACAGTATGGATAATGATACTTTGACAATATTTTTTTTAACAATATTTTAACATCATTTACGTGTTATTCTTTGATTGATATTTATGATTATTATTATTGATTATAGAATAATTTTGGACCAATCATAAAATGACACGTAGACAATGTTAAAATATTGTAAAAAAAAATGTTGTCAAAGTATCATTATCCTTATGGTATTTATAGTATTTTTCTCTATAGAATTGTCATTTTTAATTTTGGCAACAATCCTTTTACATGGCAGCTCTTCACCTACCTCTTTCTACCACAACTGGCTACTTGGTAGGTTAAACTAAGGTACAAAGTGGGCCACACAAAAAAAAATTACACATAGTTAAAAGTGCAATGATATTTGTCACAATAATTAGTAGAAACTAATTGGCTATAGGTTAGGATGATTAACATGAATCACGTATAAATTTATGATTTAAGCGTTGAGTAGCACTGTTTGGGTGATAGAGGGATTAAGTGGAATTGTGACTATTATACAAGATTCCAAAAAGGAAATAATAGGTTGGTTTGGTTAGACGACTTTTTAAACTACCAAGGCGCGGAAGTTGTGGAAAATATAAACTTGGTATAATCTATTGCAAAATGGTCACCATCAGGAGCGACAAGAAAATGAAAATTTCCCATGTCTGATTCAGACTATAGCGACTCACTTTTTTTTTGTGCACAGGGACAGGGTCGTCAAGTGTTGTTTGTTAACATGTCAACATAATTAAAACTCAGAATCACACCACAGATATAATAATAAAAGAAAAGGAGAAATTACGGTCGTAAATTACGTTATGTGAATTGCAGTGAATAATGAAAGCACGAGAAAAGATGTTATGGAAAAAGAAAAGTAGTGGTAGAGAAAGAGAAGAGAAGAATAAAAGAAGATGAAAGATGAAAGATGAAAGATCAAAGATCAAAGATCCCTGAGCTGCCTAAGATTGACAGGAGATATGTATCTGTTGTCTCCGTCAAGTAGCTGCTTAGCGAGGATTAGGTTTGCAGCTTCGCTTGGATGATAAGGATCCCAGAACACGTGCTTGTACCTATCACTGCACATACTCGAAGTAGGCCCACATGGAATTATCCCTGCGAATTGGCCCCCATTTCCACAGCAAGCTCTACTTGCTGTTCTGAACCCTGCAAATTTTTCTTTCTATATCATTTTTTCATTTCTCAAATAATTATAACACTTTTTTCACATAAAAATAAAATCAAAGCAATTATCTACCGTATTTCTTATAGTTTTTTATGAGTTCTGAGACTAAATCGTAGACATTGGCGAGAACGAAGGTGGCACCGGGTAGGTTGTCGTTTAGCTCGGCAACCAAATCCTTCAATCGAGCATTGTATTGAAGCGCCAGTTTGTTGGCCAAATCCACGCACTCATCTTCGTTCAGCTGATTTATGGTCTTCTGGTAAGGTATGCATCCTATTGGCCCAACGTTTCCTATCACGAACTTTCGGGCATCCATTTTGTACAGTCTCTGCCATTCAATTCAATTTACAATTAATTTTCTTATAACGATTATAGAATTTGGCTTTAAATTTAGATTGAGGTTGTTACCGTGAGTTGGGCCCTGAAATGAGTAATCATGTCATCTATGAAAGAATCTGGACTTTGAGAAATTCTGGCTCCAATGGAGAGAACTGGGAGAAGGTAATTGTTGAGAAAATCATTGGCCCCAACGGTGATAGAGAAAATGGATTTCTTCGTTATGTATTCTTTAGCTTTTGATTCACCCAGCAGTTTGTCAATTTGTTTTCTTGTTATGCTGAAGTAATCTATTTGAACATCCATTCCTATTCTATTCACCTGAAAACAAAATTATTGACTCCACACAGTTATATTCCTTATTACACAGAATGATTAAGACTAAGTAAGGAATAGACAGCAGAGAAAAAAAAAATACTGACAAATATCCTTCCAGTAGCATTCATTATTCCTCCCCCTCCCGAAGCATAGTTCACTCCACTCAGTATGGTTTTCCCTGTTGCATTTGGTGCTAAAAATGGTATAGCATAATTTGGTTGTCCCAATTCCTCTCCTGAAAAATATTAAAATATAAACAGCAACACATTAATTATGTTAAGAAAAGACACGAGACACGTTTTTCGATATTAATTTCCATTCTTTCAACGTCATTCCTCACACTTTAATATATGTTAAAACAAATACGGTATATAAGTATTGTCAATATTTTTTAGTAGTATATAAGTTATATTATGCATGTAAGGTTGTTGATTGAAAAATTGAAAATGTTGTTGTTTGTTAACTAGGAAAATCTAATAGGTACACACAAAGATCTTGGTATGTGAGAAAGAAGACAAAGTTACCAACTATATCACCAATGGTTCTTCCGTTGGTGTAGCGGCCAGTGGGGTTTCCCCCAGAGGCATTGAAATCAATTCCATTGGGAGGGATGTTTGCCTTAGAAAGAGTTGACAAATAGTTATTGTTTCCAGCATCCACCAATGAATCTCCAAATATGAAAGAGGCTCCTAAAGCGTTTTTCTGACCATCTACACTTCCATAAAAGCTAATGTTCACTAGAAAAAACACAAGCGCCAACATGTCATAACAATGGAAAGCCATGGCTGCAACTGAAAAGCTCTGCCAAGAGCCTTATAAGGACCACTTTTTTCCCCTTCGCGTGAGAAAACTTGTGATCATCTTTTAATTTGGTTTGACCCTTTTCTCATTAAAAATAAGATTCCAAAGGAATGCACTGGATGAATAAAGATTTTCATGTGGTTGGTCATCAACATCTGTGCATATTTCTCACCCTGCTGTTGAATTCATCAATTAAAGATTTTGATTTTGTAGACAAAGTCACAGGGTGCCTAGTTTTATCCACGATGACCTATTCGACAAGACAATTAATTACAGAAGAAAGCTGTGAGGGACTTTGGTATCTTAATTATAAGACATTAAAACCAACCCTTAACTCCTAATTTCATGTTATTGGAAAGTAATACAACTGTCCATCTGCACTCAACAACTCAAGAAAACCAGGTTTCTCCCTTTTCTTTATCCTTCCAACTGCTTCTAAACTCCAAACATTTGAAATTTTATTCTATTTTTGAAGGTTTGTGAACAATCTTTTTGGGGTTGAAGGGGCTGAACCGGGCTAATAACAGGGCCCAAAGCTAAGAAGAGGTTCTCGTCACAAATGGGCCAAGAAACAGTAAATCTTAAACTTGTACAAAATTTAAAAGTATTAGTAATTCATAATTGTTGATGATTCATTTTTCTATTAGTTTCTCATTTCTCTCTATTCAACGTGTAAGGGAAGATATGAATTGAAGATTGAAAAGAAAAGTGGAGTCCCCTGACAGTGCTGGAACCATGAAGATCAACGAAATCTAATCTAAACCATCATCAACTTCTCTCTCCACTCTCAACTCTCCGGCAGCCGTATGCCTTTTTTTCTTTTCTGTCCTTTCAATTTCAAAACTGAACTCAATCTCATAAAACGTTTGATGAGTATCGAAATTCAAAACTTTTCTTTTGCAAAACTCAATTGCAGACTAAAAAGTTAAGATTGTAAATACATCTGAATTATTTTAGACGAAAAAACAAAATCAAATGGTATATTTAAGATTGTAAGACTAAAAAGTTATTTAGCATTTAATGTCATGCTAACTTGAAATGTGTTTTCATTTTTAACAAGATTTTGATTCCTGTTTTTTTTTAAGTGTCAATTTGGACTCAATTTTAAAAAAAAAGTATACAATTTAATCTTAATTGGTAACTATAGAATGACGTGAATTTTTATTATATTATAATTGTTAAGTAAATAACTGCGGGTATTTAACAAGTTTGATAAAAGATTTTTGTTGTATTATAATTGTTAAGTAAATAGTGTGAATTATGAGATTCATTGTTCTTCATTCTTTAACACGTAAAATTGGATCGAAAAATGCATATCAGGGATTACAGTACAAGAAAATTAATAAATAATTAGCAATTTTAGTAACAAAAAAATAATTAGTCATTGATAAATTTAGACTAATTTATAAACTAAAAGTTATCGGTAACTAAAAGTTATTGGTAACTAAAAGAATAAACATATAAACCACATGAAAGATAAAAGAAAGTTCATACTCTTACAATTATAAACCCTGAAAATATACTTACAAGTATGAAAAAGTTATAAGTTTACATTTGTAAGAAGGGAGAAAAATCTTATAAGGTATTGATTGAGTTATATCATAAATATATTATCTTTGTGAGAATTATGATCTAAGACTTATAAACAATATGATTGATTGTACATTCTGAAAAGGCGTAACAAAGTTATCAGAATTGTCTAGTAGAAATCAAGTGTGGGTGAAACTCAAACTAGGCAACGTATCAAGTATATACCAAAATTGTCTAGTGAAAATCAAGAGTGGGTGAAATTCAACTAGTCAATATAACATATGTTACTAGGATTGATATAACCAGGAGCCATGCTAATACTCAGTTGTAATTTTGTTGAGATTATAACGGAACCCTCTAAGATGTCTTAGAGGAGAACCAGATCTAGCTTAGTTGAGGGAACTAGTATAAAATAATTGTGTTTATTGTTTTATCTTCAGAAAACATATTATTTACAAACACTACTTTTTTTCAAAATTAATCTTTGAAATGCACAATTGTTACTAAATGTCAATTTTCTTCAAAGGTTGTGTCCTTCTTAAAATACTAAAGTAACTTTGATAAAACTCTTGAAAAATTATCTATCTTTAAATGTGTAGGTTAAACATTGTTTTACAAATCAAGTGTCTAACAACTTGTGTAAATTTTTTAATCATTATCAAAGTTGTTAAATGTCTTTTAACAAAAACTTTTCCACAATACTATTATACTCCTTTCTAATGTTTTCTGTTATTTCAATAGGTATTTTACGTGATCGTGAAAAATACTTAAATAATCAGAAACATCATTAACAAGAACACTAGTTTGATTAAAAATAAATAGAAATAGTATGATTATCATTAGTAGAAAAAAGGATATTGATGTTAGCAATATAATTACCTAATAAGTAAAGTGGAAGAATGAGAAATAGTTAAAGACGTCAAAAAATCACCAGAGCTATGATTAGAATGGGTTGGCACAGGAAGAGATAAAGAGTTATGAGTTTTCTAAAGTTTAAGATAAGAAGACTCATGAAAAACCACATTAGGAGATATATCAATATAATAGTTTTTGAGATTTAAGAAATGGTAACATTTTTGTATAAGATTTAAAGCCTAGGAAAATACTATCGATAGGACAATCATCAAAGTTATTCCCTTGTATGAAACACAAGAAAGGTAGTTTAAAGAAAAAAAAATCAGAACAAATAGCAGCAGAGCTCTTCACATTTTAACATAATGTCTTTTGCAAGAAATTATGGAATGGTGATATGATATTGTGGAATATTTTATTAGATTAATTAATGAAGTTAATGTTTATGCTGATAATGTCCTTAATGCTTATCTATCTATACATGTTTTGGACGGTATAAGTAAAACACAATGTAAACCATTTCCAAGGTGCTGCTGAACCACAATGCATGTCTTTTCAAATATCAATGAATCCACGTCTTAATTTGTTTTTGCCAAAAATTTTCTTTTTATATATATATATATATATATATATATATATATATATATATATACTTATCAAACAATTTTTACTTGCTATTATTTCAATTTAGTATAAAAGCATAATATTTTCTTTTACAAGATATGATTTTTTTAAATAATTATCAATAATGAAAATTTTTAATTTGATAGGTAGTGTTTTATATAAAGTGCAAATTTTGTCTCAAATATCACAAATTTTAATAGGGTCGGGGTTGATTTCAAGCTAATTATCTTGGCAAAACTCTGAGTTGACAAAACTCTGAATTGATTAGAATAAAGATAAACATGCTCTTAATTTTTCCAAAAACACTCCTACAGTGATAGTCGGTATTTATGCACTTTTGTGGTCAGTGATTTTACGTGATATCTGCACTGGGATGTGAAAAAATATCTTCTTATCAAAAGCAATCATATATGTAGGAATCTTATTTGAACATATAGGCGAATGATCATTTTACTTAATTTATTAATAATTTATTTATATTATTATATTTTTACGATAATATTGGTTCAGGTTTTTGTTTTGTTGAAATTATAATAGAAAGAATTATTTGACACGGAAAAAAAATGTGAAGTGATAAGAAATGAATAATAGATTAATAGTAATTAACTTACATTACATCATGTAAAAATAGTATTATCCAAAAAAATAATTTTCTATTTTTTCGCCTTAAAATTCCTATGTGACATGTTACCCGCTAAAGAAAGTATCTCTTGATGATTGATGAATGATTGAAAACAAAACAAGAAAGTTTTAATCTTTGGGTCCATTCGAAGCACATACGTTAGGAATAGGAAGGTTTCCATGGTATTGACGATGATGATGATCCAAATGAAAAAGGCCCAATAATGTTAATAATCTATGAGGTGTGAGGACTGGTTATTAGCTTCCAAAACGTAGAATAGAGACACACACGTGCAACCAAAAAGAAACGATACAGGCCCGTTTCAACCTAACTTGGACCTGGGCCCATTATCCCATCAATGCATACAACCAATCTTTACTTTACCACAAAAATACTTTTTCTACCTGTTTAACATTCACGACGGACCCCTTTATTCTAGATTAAAAACAAGTATCCCTAAGTCAAAAACCGCAATGATTTATTTTTAAAAAAAAATTAATGCATGAATTGATTTACATTTATTTATATTCATAAAAACAATAGATAAATAAATTGACGTTCTTAACGACATTAGGTTAAATATATGATTTCAAAAATACAGATTGTAAATTAAAAATAAATAAATCATAGTAAGGAATTGTAAGAAATAGACTTTAAACTTAAATCAATCTCAAAGAACAAATTTGTAAGGTGAGATTTACACTCATTATATACTATAAATTAGCTTTATCTTTAATTGACATGAAACTTTCAATAAGTAGGAAAGACATATGGAAGGTTAGTTTAGATAGATAATTTATATCTATAATATAAAGATAGTAAAAAATTATGATTTTTTTTCTTTAGCAATATGAATGAAAATAGGTGAGGTTACCTAGATTAAGTTTGGGAGTAGAGTTTTTGAAAGAATATGTGAAGTTTAAGGTTTTATTAAAGTGTGTTTGATCAAAAAGGTGAGTTGTTTAAGTAAAAGATAGTGATGAATCCATAAATGGGGAATTGATAGCATGGTTTGAATGTAGCCAGCAAGAGATTTTGCGATCATTGAATATGATAGAAAAGTCAAAATGAAAAAGATGAAGATAAGCAAGATGATTGTTGATTTAGAGTAGTGAATGGGAAAAAGTTAGAATGGTGGAAGTCTAAAGCACTTGATTGTAGCTTGGTGTAGATGGAGAGCACACTAATGGAAGTGTAGGTAAGTGAGGCCCCATCATCCCACTCAACCAAGTCCCTTTCTATCCCTTCTTTCATTTGAAGTCTCTCAGACATGCAAAGGTTTCTCTTTCTTTACCATTGTTTTTTCAGAAAGTGGGGTTGCCTCTGTCGGACAGAGTGGTTGTGTTCTTGAGTGTATGTTCTGTATCAGTTCACAATTCTTTGTCTCTGCTTTCATTGGTTCTATCTGTTCTAACCATTTCATGAAAAAAGATTCTCGTTGGAATGATGCATCATGCACACCAACCTCTTTTATTCATCTTTCATCTATCATTCTCACACTACTCCACTTTCCCTCTTCGTTTTGACCATTGCTAAATATAACTTGGTCGACCGGTGATGAGACTATGATCATCTTTCCATTCAAAACTGGTCACCAAATAATACCAATTATTGTCTGTAGTAATGCACGTGATGTCCATATCCGTTAAAGCTCATTAAACCAATATAGCTTCATCATGCTTTTCTATTCCCTTTTCTTACAGCGTATCATTTTACCCCTTTTCAGATCCAATAAAGTTCAAAAAATTGTTTATTTAACATCATTTTTGTGAAATCTCATCATATTCATTACATAAATGGTGTTATTTTATTTCCAGGAACTTTTGAATTCTTTTTATTCAAATAACTCACTCTATATATAGTATTTATAAAGTATTATTGATAATGAATGCAAATAGTTCAAACAATCTGAAAAAAGTGACATAAAATTATATTTGTGATGGCAATTTTATATTATATCACATAGAAAGGGCGTCAACCAATAATGCTTGAAGAAGTTGCATTCAGAGATGAAATCAAACAATAGTTATACTATTAATTACAATCGTTAGGAAATAATTAAGTAATAAAAATACTTTTTTTATTTATATATATTATTTATCATTAGAGTTTTGTGCAAGAATTAAAAGAGCAAAATGAAAACAACTTTAATTATACGAAAAGAACAAAGTTTATTTGATTGTCTTACTTCTGTGAAAGAAAATTTAAATTGTAACTAAATTAATACTTTCACTCACTTATTAATGTGGGAAAAAAAATCCCTGTCTAAAGAAAACGCTACAAAAATGAAGCAGTATTTTAAACAGATTATCGAAAGGAAAGAAAGATGAGGAAAATAAACAAAATAAAAGATAATGATCAAATAAGTACTTAAAATACATAGATGTTATTTTTTTAATCAATAAAACTGGTCATTATTTTTATTGATAAAAGTTGTTTTTTATTAGTTTAAGGAGTTCAAGCATTTGTGATATTTTATATTGTATTGCACACATAAATTATAGAAGATTCATGAAAAGGTTAAAATTGAAAAACATGCATAAGAAAATTGCTTAGCAGCATTGAAAACAAATTCTAGAGGACCACATTAGATAAGTTGGGTCAAAGAAGAGTTAAGGATAATTGTCATAAAAATTGACCTACCCTCTAACTTTTCTTCATCACTCATTTGTCAAGGAAAAGAACAATGCTTTATTCTTGAAGGATACAACTGCTAACTCATTGGTCAATTTGTTCCTCAAATCCAATATAGAAAGTAAAATGTAATGTAGTCAAGATACCCTTTTTCTTTATCAATTTAACTTCTAGGGCTTTGTGCATTATCATTAATAATGGAATCCTAGACAGGAAGTGAAGTGGTTGGTTTACGACTTTTTTAAAGTAATTAGTTTTTTTTACATTAAAGTAAATTAAGGTTGTATTTATATTTGGTGTAGACGGTATAGAGTTCAATGTCAAAAGAACAAAGTTTGGTTAGATTTCCATTCTTAAAAAAAAACAGCAGTACATCCACGGGCAAAAATACAATTTGAAGAACAATAGTTAGATAGCAGGTTCACAAAAAAGTTTGTAAGAGCCTAATCCTATCATTTTTTTTGTTATATTATCTCATTGAATGACATTTTATGTTTCCTACCTAAGATATTATTTTTCTGAATAAGTTTTTAGAAATTCAAGTTAGAAGCTCTAAATTAAGTAAAAATAAATATTGAATGGTATATTAAAAAAATAAAACGCACAAATATTAAGTTTTAAGATTTTACATTAAAAATAGTGTCAAATTTCTATGTGCACAACTCGTATTTAATAAGTCTTCGATCTCGATTTTAGTAAAAAATTCTAATAGTGATATTATAGTATTATAGTTTATGGTTTGTTTTGGTGTCTCAAATAAAAAAAATATGTTCCATTGTGATAAAACCTAACCCATTAAAAATTTAAGTATAAGTTAAAAGTTTCTCATGTGATAGAAATGAAAAAGTTGAGTAGTATATAAAAAAAACAAAACTTACAAACATTAAACATTTATGTTAGAAGTTGTGTCTTATCTCCCAAGAGAAAAAACTTGAGAGACAAAGATTTTGATTTGCTAGGTTTAAGGAAGTTAGAAATTAGTAAAAGGTTGAATAAGCATTTGGATCAAGTAGCAATTGGTAATACCAAAATGTTTGTCAACATTCCTAGACACATGAGAAACCAAAGAGGCAGAATTAAATGGAATTCAGTACGATGGAAACATACAAAACCATAAGAAATCCAAGAGTTGGATAAGGAGATTTGAAACTTACTCATATGAATATTGTTTACATGGAAGCGTGTGTTATTATCATTCATCTTTGACACAAGAATTCATTACTTGAGTCCTGATGGGTAGACTAGCATACTCGTCCATGTTTGATAAGCTACAGCTAGTTAGCTTTAAAGGGAAAACACATTGATTTCATGCATACTTAAGGGATGATTTGATTCTAATTATTAGGGTATTGGAGGAAACAATAAGGGAGATTCTCTTTGAAGAAGAACTACAACATATGCTTAATTATATAGTGTCAAATCTGTGTACTATCTCACTAAAAGGGACAACTTGTATACAGAGAAGATTTTGGAATCATGGTCTCAATTCCTATGTTCATTATGTCAACAGGAGGAAGAATCAATGCAACACTTACTTTTTTTACGAAACATCATACAAGGTATGGAAAACAGGTTATAGATGGGTGAATTTGAGTAATGTCATATCCTCTTTTCCAAGTATGCATTTCTATTAACATGACTTTGCCATGAGCATTTTTCAAAAAATAAAGTGACATTTTTGTGGTTTGCAAGTATGGAAGGAAAGGAACAAGCATGTTTCATGGAAAAAACTTTAATGTTAATATAATTATTTGCCAGGTTAAACTAGGTTGTTGGTTGTGGACAAGTGTTGTATATTCAGATAACAACCTTTTCCTATTGTGGGAATCCATTCCAAGGGTTGTTTCCTAAGATAAAGAAACGAATTGACTAGATGAAAAGAAATAAAAACTCAAAATGTAGCATGTGGGATGGATATGGAATTTGGTTATGAATAGTTTAAGGATAATGAAGGAATTACAAGTGTTGTTTAATTATGTGGTAATAGGTAAACATTCTTTTGCTCCAATAGTACAAGAATATAAATGGTGTAGATCTAGGAATGGAGAAATTTTATACAAGTTTTCCTTCTTCTTTTTTACTTTCTTTGGAAGTAAGTATGGTGGAAGGATGTATATCCTAAGGACGATTTCATATTTAAGGACACAAATGTATTATGTTGAATAATTTGTATATTTTTTTAGAGTTGTTTTCTGTTTTCTGATGTATATGAATTTGGTACCTCTTGTACCACTCATATATAGTTGGTTATTGCAAATAAAAAAAAACATTTTAATGTTACAATATTGTTTAACCATTATTTTGTGTCTAAAGTCATGTTTGTTTATAAGTTATTGAAGATGTTGGTTCATTCACAGAGATAAGTAACTCATCAAACTTCAAAGACGAAACTATTTTGCAAATGAAAAATTTGAGAAAATGTTTCATGTGGTTAAGTCTTACATATAATGATTTTTTTGCTTGTGAGTGCTTACTTTTTTTGTTTTCTTTTAAACCTGTCCACTTTTGTTTATATTCTTAGACTATATGGTTCCCTTCATTTTCACTTTTTTTAGCAAGGTTTTAGGTTGGATCTATAACCAACTTTTGGAATGGAGATTTTTTTTTCTTATTGTAATGAAATTGGGGTTAATTGGAGTGAAGTGAAATATTCAACTTTAAAATTACTTTCAATTTCCTCAATTAAAAAATATAAAAAAATTAATTGTATTTAGAATCTTGTTTTTGTTTCTATACATTACATTAATGTTCTTATTTCAAATAAGTTGAAATGACATAATTAAGTTTAATCGCAACTTCCAAAGTTTAATTATTTTAAAATATTAACATAAAACAAAACAAAATACTTTTATTTTATAAAAAGTAACTAGGTTTGCAATTTATTTATGGTGCAACATAAGGCTTTTTTAATATTATTCCAAATATTTTATATAGAAAGGAAAAGTTAAAGATAAAATTCTAATATTTGCGAAGGTAGTTAAATAACATGATAATTAATAAATTTAATAGCATTAATTAAATTAAGTAAATTCTTTAATGATTATAAAATGATTAAAAATCCATATACGACCTAGAAGTGAAATAAAAAAATGTTGCATTATAAGCACTCAAGTACCTATCCTAGCAACATCCCTACATGTCATCATAGTTTACAATGATTTAAGCGTTTCATTGAAACATTACAAATATTTCACCCATTCCCATAAAAATAAAATCATATCTCTTCTTTTCCATGCATGTCCATTGGACCTCACAAATACAAAAGTAAAGTGCCCAAACTTTTAAATTCTGTCATTACTATATTTTCTTTCTTTATACCCAAAATCTTTCATAACATATACAATGTCTCTTCCAATGGTTACATTAGGAAAAACAATTTACTTTTTTTTTTTCCTCCTTTAAACCTTCCCCAATCAAAAAGTTACGGCTTCTAAACCTAAATAAGAGAAGTATCTAATTTCATATTAACCAAATGATAAATTATTATTTTTTAATCTCGCTAATCTTAATTTATAACATTTTTTTATAAGATTTCTTACTAGAACTTATAAAATAAATAAAAATACTTTTTTTACTTATATTTAAATGAGGAAAGAAGATTAGACTAAAACTACATTTGGGGAAAAGGAGCTTCACCTAACCTCTTAAATATGTCTGTCCTAACTCCAAGATTGTGTGGATAATTGCTTCTGCACCTGTGCTTTGACATAAATGCTTCTCTTTTTTCCCTCCCTTTTTTTTCTGGAGAAATAATGTGTGACAATAAAGAGATAATAAATATTTTTTCTATTTCTTTTTTAAGATTGGATTTTTATTTTTATTTTTAAAATTTAAGATAATATTAATTATTTTAATTTATATATGTGTGTGTGGGTTTATCGTAACATAAATACTACAAATGATCTTTTAATTATTTTACTAATATAAAATACTATGTTTAAATATATTTTTAGTTATCGTAAATCTAATTTTTATACTTTTTATTTTTAATTTTTTGTTCTTTTTAGTGTTTTGATAACTATTCTTATTTGACATTAAAATGAAAGTGAAATACTAAAAACTATTTTAGCTTTTTTTTTTATGTAATTTCATTTTATAGATAAAAATATACTTTTATGAAATTGTAATTTTTGCGTTTGTTACCCTAATGTAAAAGTTCTTATTAGTTTTTATTTTTTAAAAACAGTGTAATGATTAAAATAAATAAGGAAATATTAAAGAATAATTGTATAAAGAAATTGCATAACATTAAAGAATAATGAGATAATATACTGAAGTTGTGAAGAGAAAAGAAAAACTAATAAACTATAAATTCAAACATTGCTTTAAATAATATCTGAAAAACGTCTATAACTAATTTACATAATTTAGTTACTAATCACGTTTAACTGATAAATCAGTTGAGCACGATCTTTACAAGCTTGAGAAAATTAGTCATTACCAAACATATTCAAGCCATGATTTAAAAAATCTAGTTACTATCAATTGCTTTCGTTTTTTCCATTTGTACTGATTTTGAGTTTGGGTTGAATATTACCCAATTACGCTCTCCTATGATAACCGATACAATTATTTTTAAAAAAATATAATTAATCAAAACAAGCGCAAATGATCTTTGCATAAATTTGGTGTTGACTCCATCTCTGATAATGACATTCGTATAAACCAATTTTAATATTGATTTGTAGTTAGTCAGGTTAGAGTTTACTTTTAAAACATATTTAATTTCGTTTTTAAACATCAGGTATGAATTTGACTTTTGTAAAAAAGAAAAAAACGTTCACATATTTATCTGATAAATACATATATTTAAAAGCCAAATTTTATCCAGTTTTAAAACATGAGATATGAATTTGATTTTTATAAAAAAAAAGTGACATATTTATTGGATATATATATATATATATATATATATATATATATATATATTTAAATCTGAAATTTATTTATTTAAAATCTAATGTATATTATGGTTATTTTAAGAAGTCAACGAATTTAATTATAAATTTATTTACTATCCTACTATTATATTACTATTAGCATTATAAAAAATAATTAAATTCTATCAAAATATTAATAATACAAAATCATAAAGACTATACATAAATCTATACTTTAAAAATATTTCAAAAGCGAAATATCAATAAATATTTTATGAAGACTCATTTTAAAAATTTTCTATCGTAAGTAACTATAATGGATCATAAGATTGAAAACATTCTTGATGTGTTTGTTGTGAGTATGAGAGACTTAAAAGTCGATTGTAATAAATCTGATATAAAATAAAATGTAATCAATAAAAAATGTAAAACATTGTCCATAAATAATATTTACATCTACAATTAATATTGCACAAAAACATTAGTAATAATAGGATTCTATTTTAATTAATTATTTTTTAATTATATTAAATATTTTCGAAATCCTTATACTATCTAAAAAATAATGAAACAAATTATATCGTCTTTTAAAATAAAATATTTTTTTAGTTTGAACCTTACACCCATTGCTTATAAACTTTCACTTAAAAAAATGCAGAGACTTAATTAGTCTTGAGTTATATCTCCTGTAAACAAGTTTTAGTAATTAACATAGTCAATATCGGTGTTCATTTTAAGTTATAATCAATGGTTACACGTTACAACCTTGTGCATGTATCTTGTTTTATGAGTGTTGCTTAGAGACTTGTCCATGTCTCGTAGTGATGGTATCATCGTCACACTCATTAGATAAACCCTTAAAGTATGGGTAACAACACTGGCCAACCTGACCTATTTAAGCTCGACCCAATATTGATTGATCAAAAATGGGTTGGCCTTCTAATTGAAACGAGTTAAAATTTACAACCCAGTCTGTGACTTGCTAGGTTGGCCCATTAGCTTTTGTTTTTTTGTCATCGAAAATCTAATATGACATGAAAACATATTGAAATTTTTAAAATTTTACATGAAAACAGGTTGAAAACAATTGTTGAGTTGTCAAAAACAAAAGAAATTTAAAAATTATGAAGGAGACAAAACAGTAGTTGAAACCACATAAAAGAGAGGCGAAATATAAAACAATAGGTATTCTTTAATTCAACAAAAATAATGAGAGGGAAAAGGCAGGTCGGGTTAATCTATAAATGAGAGAAGAATGGTGGAGATGAGAGAAAAATATATATAGGGTTGTGATAATGGGGGAGGGAAATTGGATTGTGTTATTGTTAATGAAAAGTCAAATGAATATGAAGTGTCACGACGCAGAGATAGAAGAGAACGGTGGAAATGAGAGGAGAATGTAGTTATGTTAATGGTGGAGGGAAGTCGGGTTATGTTAGTGTTAATGAAGCCAAGTTTGGCGGGCTGGTCTGCCAGGCTACTTAGCGTGGCAGACCAGTTAGTTCGGGCTCCCGGTTAAAAATGCTAACTTCACTTTACCTTTTTTGTCAAGTTGGCGGCTTAACTTGTGCGGACTTGACCCTTTTTTTCATCCCTATCTCAAAGGGTGTTTTATGACTCACATCCTTACAATAATTGTCATTGAGTTTATTAAGAGATATTTTTTTAAAAAAAGGACATAATAATGCACATACCCATAATTTATAGTATACATCGTCATAGGAGTGAGACATAAAATTTACTCAAATTAGTTGGTTTACTTTAGTCAACAACAACTTCTTATTACCTATTGAACTTCATTCCATTAGATCACCATTCATATGGAGATGAGTGTCCATTGTTGTAACTAATTTATGAGCTTTAATATCATTCCTCTCTAAGACTCAAATGCTTGTTGATGCATCAATCTTTGAATAAATGAAAGAAAAGAATGATGGGTCGGACATCCATGACATTTTAGTTTTTTATCTCCTTAATTTTATATAATTGTTTATTACTTGTTGAAATTTTATTATTTGTTAACAAGGTTAAATATTTTTTAGTTTTTAAACTTTGATGTGAAATTAAAATCTATCATTGTCTCATACTTTGATATAGTGGTCCAAATTTTAAAATTAAATAGATATACCTAATCAACTAAGTTATCTTTTTAAGCATTTCAAGATGATATTTGAGTATTTTATACCATTTAATACATTTCATCTCAAATATTAATTCAAAAATTCATTTAAATATAAAAAAATTAACACTAGATTAAAAGTGCTATTTCTATTATTTTTAAAATTTGAAAACAAAAATATAAGAAAGTTTGATATAAAAATGAATTTCAATTTTACCTTCAACTTTGGTACTATAAACATATTTATCCTTTTTTATATTTAATTTTTTTAAAAGAAAAATAATTTGTAGAATCAACATTGTGTATTCATCATTTTAATTTTATTGGCCAAGTAATATTTATGTACTTGTTTATTATTTTTGTAAAAGAAAAAGTTAAGAAACCTACTTTTCAATCAGCTAAAGTTTTTTAAATAATACTCCGTTTAAATTTAAATGTATATAATGGGTAAAAATATCAGATTCAAAACTTAATAATAATAATAATAATAATAATAATAATAATTATTATTATTATTATTATTATTATTAGGGTTAAATATGTTTTTAGTCCCTAAACTATTGGCCGTTTCTGGTTTTCGTCCCTCTTCCAAAGTAAGGTACGATTTGGTCCTCATTCTTTAGAAAAACGTTCGTTTTAGTCCTCAAAATTTTGTTTTTAGTCCTCGTTTTAGTCCTCAAAACGTTCGTTTTTTCGACTAAAACGAACGTTTTTTAAAGATTGAGGACCAAATCGTACCTTAGTTTGGAAGAGGGACGAAAACCAGAAACAATCAATAGTTTAGGGACTAAAAACATATTTAACCCTTATTATTATTTCAAATTTGAGTCCAATTGCAAAATTTCCCCTTTTCAAATCTCACTTATTTCTACTTGAGTGCAATTGCAATTTTTCCCCTTTTCAACTAACGTAAAAAGAAAGGATAACTATGTTTTCTTTCTTTTTGTAATCTAATTATTTCTAAACACAACTTCTACGGATTACAATTTCAACAACGAGGTGAAGCAAATTGTTAGTTTCGATATCTTTACTAAGATTTTCTATGAACACTTATTTGTTAATATATATTTTGACAAAAATAAATTATATAAAATAGTTCAGTATGATTATTTAGGACTGAGATATGACCTTTATAGATGTTGCTTTACACTCCTTTTGCTGGCGCACTACGTCTTCTTCAATGGAAGTGGGGGTACCTGCAAAGATACTCCGATGCTAAAGTCAGATATGATTCGTGGGATCTTAGTTTTCTCTTAAGTGATATTTTTCTTAAAGTAAAATGTACCTTTTTCCTTCGTTATTCTTGTATTTAACGTAAACAAAATGTAAAACCAACTTATTACCTTAAAATACGGTTAATTGCCGTGATCCACGTTATTCTTAAAATTTGGTTAGTTGCCCGCGTAATTCGCGTTATTCACGTAAGATATTTTTGACTACTCGAACTATTGGTTCAACTACTTAAATGTTGAGTTAATTGGCCCAATATCGGGATGTTGTTCCCTACACCACCATCCCTTGCTCCCAACACCTCCCTCATTTCTGTTTTGCCCTTCAGTCAAATTTAATTTAATTTTTAGAGTTAATATGTCTTCTTCGTCTTTGTGCTTTAGCAGTCACTCTGTGCCTTGGAAGACAGTGCAGTATGTATTATTCCAGACACAAGACAATCCTCGTTGGAACATGGAAATTATTAGCAACCAAAGTCTACCGAAAACAGTGTAGGTTGTTTCCATAGTTTTGCTTTGCAATGTTATAGTCCCATTGCAACCACCAATTGTTAAATACACAACCCTTTTTCACCAACAATCACCACTCTTCGGTGCCTCTTTCTAGAAAATCACTTTCCACCGGAGCCCACCTCAACAATGCCGAACTCGATGACAGCACTCCACCACGGCGGTTGACCAGGCAAAGGAAGCTCCGCCACCTACGACCATGACATTGGCTTCTCCTTCTTCCACTCCGCTGACTCTTTTTCTACCTCGCTGGAGCCCCGCTACGCTTCTGAACACCGCTCCCTCTCTAATCTGTCGCAACCGTTGCCTTTCCTTGAAGCGTCGTTGACCCGTCGAGCCAAGTCAGTCAGCTCCGGTTCCGTACATCCTCCCCTCTCTGCTTCCTTAGAACATCCTAATTTTTCTTCTTCCGGGTAAACTTTGTTTCATCGTTCAAAATGCTTTGTACTCTAATTCAATTTACAAAATTGAAAACAAGCATGCAAGCACAACAACGACTTTGAATTCAAAAGCTTGCAACAGTAAATTCAGAAGGCACGGTCCCCAAGGAGCTCTTCGACAGGGACCTCGACGCCATTTTCATCAACGACAACCACTTCGTGTTCGACCTGCCGGATAAGTTTAGCAACTTGCCGGTGTCCCTGATCGTGCTGGCCAACAACCGCTTCCATGGTTGCGTGCCGGCTGGAATCGACAACATGAAGGGGTTGAACGAGATTGTTCTGATGAACAACGCTTTCAGGTCGTGCTCCCCCAGGAGATAAGGTTGACGAAGAACTTGACGATGTTCGATGTGAGCTTCAACCAGTTGTACTCGCCGTTGTACTGCCCTCGTTCCCCTCCGGCCCCGCCGCCGTTGTACTCGCCTCCACCACCAGTGTACTCGCCGCCACCACCACTTCTAGTGTATTCGCTTCCTCCACACCAGGAATCAACACCAATGGAAGCAGTGAGGAAGAGAAGAATGAACGAAAAAAAAGAGAGAGAAGAAGAAAAACTCAAACGAAAATGGGAAGATAAGAGAAAGTTTGTGAGAGATGTGGTGGTGGGGGTGTAAAATTAAAGTTTTCAAATATATTATAAAATCTAAATGGTAAAAGTAATAAAATTTTAACATAAGGATGATTTTGGAAATAAAAAAAATTGAGGAGGTGGAGGGAGCAGGGGCGGTGGTGGAGGGAGCAACATCTCCAATATCGTTTGACTGAATTGAGCGTCCGCTGAATCCGATTTGATAGGATTGATTGAGTGTCGCTTGACTTTTAACATGCACTGACCTGCTTATCGTAGTTTGACGAAAGCTTTTAATTTTGGTTGAACTGACGAGCATTTGATAGAGTTGGCGAACGTTTCTACATTTTAATGAACGCTCAATTTAGATATCATACTTTCATAAAGTAATTTTAGTATTTCACAATTCGTATTAAACCACGATATACCATTAAATTTTGTTGTCATTAAAATAAACAGTAAGATACATAAATGATAAAACGGTTTTAAAAAAAAAAATAAAAGCAATTAATCGCATTGAATATAGGTCGACATTTACAACATGAAATTGAATTTGAAAATGTTATAGATGGAGACATTTTATATATGATTGTATTAACTTTTTCATCTCACATTTAAGTACGTTAGACGCATACATACCAAACGCGACGTTATAGAAAAGAAAACGTACAAGAGCATTAAATAATCAAGTAAACTTTACTATCTTTAGCGTTAAGTAGTTGCCTCATTATCACCATCCAGGTTTATTTACATTACACGAGGAATATCACGACTCATGACTTATTTACTACTATCACATCATTATATATTAAAAATTTAATTTAAAAAATTAATAATTATGTATGAGACTGTAAAATTCACAAACTTTAAATGTCAAGAAAAACAAAAAATAGTAGACTTATATATATATATATATATATATATATATATATATATATATATATATCTATATATATTTTAAATTGTCCTAATTAGTTTGTGGCATTCAAGAGCTTACAACTTATGACATTCACAATATTCTAAAATATATAAGGGCTTTCAAAAATTTATTATCTACTCAATTTATTGAAATAGTAATTTTTTAATTTGGCTTAAAATACGAATATTATTCATACATTGATTTGATCGAAAACCAAACCTAAATTGGACTCTCATGATTAGCATCTTTAGATCTGCATTATAAACACGACCCTGCAATTCTTGTAAATCTCAGAACTTGGTAATATTACACGCTAGAAAAAAATATCGAGTATTAATTTGTGTTGAAGAAACAAAACTATTTAAAATTGCGTAGACTCGATGTGCATCAACGTGAGGTTGTCGTTTTATATACTATCATAGATAAAATCTGGGTATAGAACTACTAATATTTTATCATAAGGTCGAGATAACTTCTATAATATCACTTTATTTCCTATTTATTATTATTATTATTAAAAAGTTTTTTTTTATTCTTTGGTAAATCTCAGTTTGGAAATTGTTTCTATAGAGACACCCCATTCAATATTTAAGGGTTAGTGTTAATGTGAAAATAAATGGACAATAAAACTAATAATAAATGTTTTATATAATTGTATATTTAAATATTATTCTTGATAAAAAAATTGTATAAATTATGTAGATAATCCTTGTCATCTTTAATTCATTTAGTTGTTTTTTAGACACGGTGATTACTTTTATATGTTCATTACCTAGTTTGATTAGTTATATAATATTGTATCTAGATGATTTCGACCTTTTCTAGTATTTTTCGGACTTTACTAATATTTCTTATCAACAATAGTTTATAATTTGAATTCAAATGATGTCATGACGCAAATCATCATGGTTTACAAATTTATATTATATTGGTTTAAAACTTCTTGATTTATCAAACTGGTATGATCTCTTCATCACTTATCGTCAACGAAAGAAAAAATGAATAAAATAAGTCAAAAAATTAATAAAAAGAGGGAATGTTCAATTAAAAAAAATAGTAAAAGGATAAGTTATTTTATTTATTTATTTATTGTCACAGTTTAATTATTACTATTATTACAATAAAAAGTAAAAACAAAAATGAAACTAGATACTCAACTATAAAAGTTACTTAATTGATTATAAATTAAAACTATTTATTTTCATATGAATATGTTGTATGGAACATTTCGTGTCCATAGTTGCCAAAAAAGAGAGTTAAAATGTGAAATATCAAATATTTTATTCTGTTATTTTACACATTAACTCTACGAAACTATTCACTCCTCTTTTCTTGTTTGTTTTTTCTTCCTCTCTCATCTCACATTAATGAGTCTATTTTTTATTATAATCATAATTTAAATAAGCAAATTAATAACATTAATAGATAAAATTATTACTGATGAATATAATTAATAATATTTTTTCATTCATTCTTTTTTTCTTCTTTTACTTTATTTATTTTCCATATACTAAACAAAGTAATAATAATATCAACCTATAATGACATTCCTTTATTTAGGGTGTGCGTGTGTATATATATATAATTTTTTTTCAAGATTACTTTTAAGTATATCTTTATCTATAATCATAACCGTTTTATTTAATTTTTATTTTTTCCATATATCAAAAGAAGCAACAAAATGAAAATTTAAATATATTTTAGGATTAATTGATTCGGAGGTCCTATTTGTGCAGTTTTGCGTCAATGTGACATTTTATTTGAAAAGTACGTGACACGTGTCATCCCCTTCCCTACTCAAAATTAGGGTTTGCCAGATTGAAGAAAAGAACTTGCGCCGTTAGAATGTCTCTTCGCGAGAGAAGGAATTCCACTGATAAGGTAGTCACTCACGGTGCTTGGCTGGTTGTAGGTTTGGTTGCGCGATTGGGGTTTCTTCTTCATGGCGACGCGATTCCTGGAGGGTGGTTGTTGGGTCTCTCTGTTGTTTGGTTGTCTTCTTAGGTTTTCCTCTCTTTGTAGGTGCGAGGCAGAAGCTCGTGGTGGTGGCCTTTTGCGGATGACGATTTAGAGTTCGACGGGTTTCTTCGAATTGGGTCTCTGTGTGTGTAATGGTTGTTGGTCCTCTGGTTTTTCTGAGTGCAAGTGGTGAGGATGGCGGCACGAAGCGTCAATGGAAGATGGTCATGGTTGCGCGTGAATGAAGAAGCGGCGTTGCTCATGGTGGTGGTTCGATGCGAGCTTGGAGGATGACGAGGTGTTGATGGCGACCTCGCGATGATGGTTTATGTGAGTGAGGTTCGAAGCTTGCGTGATTTTGGGTCGTGGTGGCGGAGTGATGTGGCAGGCTGTGGTGGTTTTGCTGGAGAAGATGAAGGTGCGAGATGGTGGTTCTGCGAAGGCGGCTTGGGCGTTTATGATGCGTTGGAGATGACAGCTGCCAGCAAGGATGGCGGTGATTGGGCTGCCATGGTTGCTGGATGAAGAAGCTTGCGTGTGCCACGTGCGTTTCAAATGCCACCTCACTTGACCACCTGACAACAATTTTGACGTCCTCCACACGAATTGGATTGCTTAAAATTTTTATGAATAGAGACCAAATTGAGTTATTTTAAAATACAGGAAACTAATTGACACAAAACTGCACAAATAAAAACATCCGAATCAATTAAACCTATATTTTAAGATTGAAATGTTAGACATTTCAATTACAATATCTAATAGCAATTAAAATTATTATTTTATAATTTTCAAAAATACGAAAAGGCATGCATTACAATAAGAATAGGACTACTGATTATAATAATGTGTTAACATGTCGTAACGTGATGAACAAAGTATGGCAGACGTGTCTTTGAAATTTTGTAATTTTAGTTTTGATTGATCCTCCGCTTGCAAGCGTTGACCAAACTGTGATTTTAAACCAATATTTTTTGACAGAGATTGTTTCTGAACTCGATAGTGAAAACTAAAATACAGATCAACTTCATCATATTCTTTTATAGTTTTTGGGTTCCATTTCCGATTTCTCGATACTTTGTCTCTTCCAGAAAATTAAATATATAAATAAAGAAAGAAAGAAATCGATGTTGTTGATCTGGCTCAATAAACAACATCCTCAAGCACAAGACACTGACACAAAAAGTCTACTATTTTTAAATTGAACAAAACTCAATGAATGTTGTTCCTTCCAAAAAAATACATCATTAGAGGCTAAGTTGCTTCATAGGTTCATTTGTGTTGAATGTTTGATCTAGAATGTTGAATCTAACAATAAGCTCTACCATGCTCCATGATCTGGATCAAATCAAAGATTCGTTTTCAAATTTTCTCTCTTTTAGCTTTAGGCCTTCAGGAATAGATTCTTTCTAATTTCAATACTACTAAATTGAATTTGAAACTTAAAGCAACACCTTTGGCTTTGAGCCAAAAACAAAAGCAAAGAAAAAAAAATTAAATTTGCAAATGTTATAAAAGTATCTAAATTAAAAAATATCTATGAAACATCTGATATGGAATATTACTATATTATACATCAACCTTACATGAGGTAACATTAAATAACTTCACCTAACATTTTGCAAGTAACAAGGGTTTGGGGGGGAAATTCATTACTGCTTTTCCGCTGAGATATATAAGAAAACACGGAAACTAACTTTAAAAAAAAATAGAAATAAAGTTGGTGAATTTATAGTGTTATGAATGATGACTTTATTGATTTTTACAATGTTATATAAAAAATAGTTTTTAATCAGTTATTAGCATAGAAAATTCATATAAATCCTTTTTTTCTATGTATACATGGAGGAGATGATGATCTAATTTAGAATGGTAGTAATTATTTAAGAAAAGAAATGTGAAGTATAATGAATAATGGAAGGAGGTGGTGGGTGTGATCCCATTGAGGGGTTGGAAGCTTTGAACTTTGTGGTTTGCCCAGTTGGACAGATAACAGCTTTTACAAGCCAGCTGATTATTTGACTTTTAACCATGACTTCAGCCTGTGGGTCCCACCACAACATAGACAAAAAGGAACCTCATTTCTTTCTTAAATAATTTATGCAAAATGGAAAAATCATTTTAATATCACTAACAAGTTTGGTTTTTGCGAGAGTCAATGTCCCTTCTCCCTGGATTCCTAGCAACTATTGTTTTTCTGGAGTTGAAACATTGTAGAGAGAGAGAGAGAAAAAAAAAGGGGAGAATGGGAGTTGCTCTAAATTGAATCGAAATCACTCTTTTTCTTTTCTCTACTTTATCTTTTCTTTTCTTTTTGGTTTTCAATTTAAGAAAATACTAGTACAGTGGAGAGATATCAAACGGGTTTGTTTTGGTTTTACTTTGTAAGTAAAAGAGAATTTGATGTGGGGTGCTGTGCTTTAATTATGCTTCAGTGAACTGAAGAGAGAGAGAGAGGGAGAATAGATAGACAACCTTCCTTCACCTTTGATGGCTATTCAGGTGTTTTGTGGAGTGTGTCTTGTTACTGATTGAGTTTCAGGGATTCTATTACATGTAGTTTGATTAAACCCATTTCTCTTATTATTATTTTGTTTTCTATTTTTGGGGTCATGTTGCTGTGAGCTGCCTTGCAAATTTTGGGATCTGGGTTCTAGGGTTTCAGCTTTTGACTTTCTCTCTCTTTCGCTTTCTTTTCGTTCGTTAGCGTTCTCTCTCCTTCTCTGAGGAACTGGGTGTTGAATTCTATTCTGGGTTGTGGACAAAATAGAAATTTTCTTTTTCTTTGTTGATTTTCTAGTGAAATGTTTAGCTGAGTTGTTTATTTATCTTTCAAAAACAAAAATCTCATGTTTCAGAGATTAGATTGTTGGGGAGGTGTGTCTTTAAAGATTCCAGATTCCTTATCTTTTGTTGGGGAAGCTGTTGAAGCTGAATTTGTTGTAGATTGATGTGATGGGCTAAAGTATACCCTGTTGTTCTGTGTTGTTTGAAGTGTGGGAAAGAATCTGAGATTGGTTTGTGTGAGAAGAGGAGAAAGGAGCATGCATCTGTCACTATGGAAGCCCATTTCTCACTGTGCTGCACTGATCATGGACAAGAAGAGCAGGAGGAAAGATGAATCCAATGTAGACACAAAGAGAAACCCATCAATGCTTCGGAAGCTGCAGGAGAACAAGCTCAGGGAGGCCCTTGAGGAAGCTTCTGAAGATGGCTCACTCTCCAAATCTCAAGACATAGACCAGCCGGACTCTGCTGCCAACCAAGATGATGGCCTTGGGAGATCCCGATCGCTTGCCAGGCTGCACGCCCAGCGCGAGTTCCTTAGAGCCACCGCCCTTGCGGCGGAGCGCATCTTCGAGTCTGAGGAGGAAATTCCCAGCCTACAGGAAGCATTTTCCAAGTTCCTCACCATGTACCCCAAGTACCAGTCCTCTGAGAAGGTTGATCAGTTGAGGTCTGACGAGTACTCACATTTGTCTCCCAAGGTATGCCTTGATTACTGTGGTTTTGGACTCTTCTCTTTTGTTCAGACAATTCATTACTGGGAGTCTTCTACGTTTAGCTTGTCTGAGATTACTGCAAATTTGAGTAACCATGCACTTTATGGTGGTGCCGAGAGAGGAACTGTGGAGCATGATATAAAGACTAGGATCATGGACTATTTGAATATACCTGAGAATGAGTATGGCCTTGTTTTTACTGTGAGCAGAGGATCAGCTTTTAAACTGCTTGCTGAATCATACCCTTTCCATACAAACAAAAAGTTGTTGACCATGTTCGACCATGAGAGCCAGTCCGTTGCTTGGATGGCTCAGAGTGCTAGGGAGAAAGGTGCTAAAGTGTACAGTGCTTGGTTTAAATGGCCAACCCTCAAACTCTGTTCCACTGATTTGAGAAAACAGATTTCCAACAAGAAGAAGAGGAAGAAGGATTCGGCTACCGGTCTTTTTGTGTTCCCAGTCCAGTCTAGAGTGACTGGGGCTAAGTATTCGTACCAGTGGATGGCCTTGGCCCAGCAGAACAACTGGCATGTCTTACTGGATGCCGGTTCATTGGGCCCCAAGGACATGGATTCGCTTGGCTTGTCCCTCTTTCGGCCAGATTTCATAATCACTTCATTTTACAGGGTTTTTGGATATGATCCCACAGGTTTTGGCTGTCTTCTGATCAAGAAATCGGTGATGCAAAGCCTTCAAAATCAGTCTGGTTGTACTGGGTCTGGAATGGTGAAGATTACTCCGGAGTTTCCAATGTATTTGAGTGATTCTGTAGATGGCTTGGATAAATTTGTTGGAATTGAAGACGATGAAATCAGTGGGTTGGGGGACAAGACTACTGAAACTCGTCAGGGAACACAGCTGCCTGCCTTTTCTGGTGCATTCACATCTGCTCAGGTCAGAGATGTGTTCGAGACTGAAATGGATCAAGACAGCTCTGAAAGAGATGGAACCAGCACCATATTTGAGGAGACGGAGAGCATATCTGTTGGAGACGTGATAAAGAGTCCTGTGTTCAGTGAGGACGAGTCATCGGACAATTCATTTTGGATTGATTTGGGTCAGAGTCCATTGGGGTCTGATGGTGCAGGTCAATCGAATAAACACAAGATAGCTTCCCCACTACCACCTTTCTGGTTCAATGGGAGGAGGAACCAGAAGCAGCCTTCACCAAAAACAGCATCCAAGATGTATGGCAGCCCGATGTACGATGACAGAGAAGTAAACCTAGGTGCTCATGAGGACCGCCGTGTGCTGTCATTTGATGCGGCTGTCCTGATGTCACAGGAACTTGACCGAGTCAAAGAGGTGCCTGAAGAAGAGCAGGTGGAGGAAGTTGATCATTATTCAAGAAATGGTAATGGTACTGATCATCTGCATGTGGATGAGATCCTGGAAGAACCTGGAACCAGTGGAGCGGTCAATAATGGATCTTGGCTGAATAATTCAACTTCTCTTGCTCGGCATCAAAGCTTGGAGAATGGGTCTACTTCGGAAATATGTGCTGATGTCAAAGAGAGTGCCATAAGAAGGGAAACAGAAGGTGAATTCAGGCTGTTGGGTAGGAGAGAAGGGAATCGTTATGGCGGGGGTAGGTTTTTTGGTTTGGAAGAGAATGAAGCGACCAGCAGGGGAAGAAGAGTGTCATTTAGCATGGAAGATAATCGTAAAGAGTACCTTAGCCAGACCTTAGAACCGGGAGACGTATCTGCAACTAGCTTTGATGATGAAGAGGCGACCAGTGATGGAGAATACGGTGATGGACAGGACTGGGGCAGGAGGGAACCAGAGATAACGTGTCGTCATATTGACCATGTCAACATGCTTGGTCTCAATAAAACTACACTTAGACTTCGGTTTTTGATAAATTGGCTTGTTACCTCGTTACTGCAACTGAAGTTGCCTGCTTCTGATGGCGGTGAAAAAGCAAGTCTTGTCCACATATACGGTCCGAAAATAAAATATGAAAGAGGTGCAGCTGTGGCTTTCAATGTGAGGGACAGAAGTAGGGGGCTAATTAATCCAGAGATTGTTCAAAAGCTTGCTGAAAAAGAAGGAATTTCTCTTGGTCTTGGTTTTCTGAGTCATATACAGATTCTTGATAGCTCAAGACAGCATCGTGGAGCTCCTAATCTAGAAGACACAACTCTTTGTAGACCAATGGAGAATGGTCGGCGTGATGGAAAAGGTAGCTTTGTTAGGCTTGAAGTTGTGACGGCTTCACTGGGCTTTCTGACGAATTTTGAGGATGTATATAAATTGTGGGCTTTTGTGGCTAAGTTTCTCAACCCAACATTTATCAGAGAAGGCGGTCTTCCTACTGTTGAAGAAGGTTCTGAGACATGAGATGGCAAAGTTGGTCGCAACTTTAATCAATTTTGGAGACTGAACATGAAAGATTATTTGTGAGATCCTACAATGACGCAAACTTATTTTCTGCATCAAAGCAAGATAGGGCAAGCGGGGTGGATTTGTTAATTCATGTTTCTTGTTGCTTACATTTTGATTATTTTTCCCTTTAGTTTTTTGAGCTGCATGTAGAGTTGGCTTTAGAGATCTATTACATATTGGGAAGCCATGGTGTACTTTGAAGCAATATTGTATGAGTAGAACTTCTACTGATATATACTTAGCTTCCATTGCATACAAAAGGATTTCCAACTTCTGTAAAAATGTAGCGTTCATTGTCATGCTATACTTTATCATAGTAACCTTTGTCCTCTCTTTTCTGACATTTTTTGGTCCTAAATGTTGGTGTAACTTTGGGCATTTAACTCGTGGAAATGGAATCAGTCAAAGTGGAACGAATGTGGCGATGAATATGCCTTGGAACATTGTTTTTCACTTTTCTTTTTACTCCCTCAGTTATTTTGTATACAAGTCAATCCTAAAATCTACTTTTAATGTTTTTCTACTAATTGACAGTGGTGAAGACTGACGATAAGGATTATTGTTAAGGAGAGTTGAAAGAACAAGAATCGACAAGTTGATCAATACTTGCTATTTCTGAAACTGGGTTTTACTTTCTTTAACTAAATATATATGAATCCTTTTTAGCTTAACTTGCTGTACCTGTGTTGTAATCCTGCAAACGTTATGTAGTGTTTTCGTGTACAATCCCCACAGATCGCAAACAGTGGAGCTTGTCAAATTACGCTGTATTGGAAGTAAAACTCGATCTGTGTGATGGTATGGTTAGGAAATGCAAGTTTCTTATGCTTGGTTGATTCTGTGCTCTCTACCCTTGAAAGTTTGAATACCTCTTTACTGATGTGGTTTAATAAGATAAGTAGATGATTACATTATTTTTAAGTATATAATTATTAACAATAAATTAATAAATGATTAATTGACTCAGCACCTTTTTATTCTATTGATGCGATCCTCTGTTTGAACCCTCGTTAAGTTATATATATATAATATATATATATATATATAATATATATATATATATATATCTTTGGGTTGGCTTTTTTTCTATATATCTTTTTATTGGGGTGTGAATCATAGCTGAGCCTCACCCACTAAGTTTTGTTTCAGAAGAATAGAGGTTTTATGATGATTTTCCATCCAGCGGTCGACAAATCAGTGAGCCCTCAATTAGTTCTTTTCTTTTCTTTATCAATCATTGATGTACTGAATGCCAACCTGTGATCTGTGTTGATGTAAAGAAAAATCATATGATGCGTGTTAAAAGTTGAAGGAAAAATAGTTTTCTAAATGAATAAGAAAAGAGAAAAGACCGCGCACAAATGATTTTTTTTTTAAATATTAAATCGCAACTTCGAAGGGTTTAAGGGTATTTTTAATGAGTAATTTATTCCATTGTTTTTCAAGCTCAGCTTTGGAGTCAGGAGTGTGCCACTTGCCAATGTGAGTTATCGAAATGACGAGTTCTGACGTCAAAATAAATTGATCTGCCACATTTGGGATAGCCTCGGGATAATTTATGGGATATTTTGACTACGCAAATTCAAGTTGGGCTGTAATATTTTATTAGATCTGACAAAACTTAATTGATTAATTTGATGTTCATTGATGCGATCTTACTCTTGTCGAACGTGGGAAAAGATCATGGTGCAATACGATTACACAATCTTTTATATGAATAATTCCGTGAGCTTAAGACATGCGTGCACGCGTGTATATCACCATGAACACCAAAATTGCACTATGCTCTTTGTTAACCGATGACGCAAAGTAACATTTACATGTAATGCACTTCAAATTACATGATAAACCAGTAATGTTCCAGTGTCAATTTGTTCAGTACATTTGGAGCAGATCCGAAGTAGGATTGAAGGCTATAAGCCAGAATATTGGATGGCAAGTATTTCCAAGCAGAACTCCTGACTAGATCTTGGTTCAAAGTGTAATTTCAACTCCATATAAGGTTGCAAATGGGGAGTGTATTTCAGAGATTGGGCAAATGATAGCTGGATATCTAAGATTCCATCATCTTGATGAGAAATGTACCCTCCAATGCCGATTCCTTGGACTGCAAATAACGGTTTTCTTCTACTAAATCTGTGGTCAAATTCAACAATATTGGCCGCTTTGGGTCGTATATTGAAAGGTCACGAACTCGTGCAACCCATTTTGCTGCTTCCCATACCCCAAACCTGAGCCATGAAATAAAAGCCATGGTTCATTAGCACGGCATAACCTGTCTGAATATAGGTTCATAAGCAGCATCAAAGAATATTCACATAAAAGACCTATAGTGTGGATTTTCTCGCTTAAACGAACTGAATCCGATAAGAAAATGTAAAAAATTACATTAACTTAAGCGATACTTTTTACATAAGGGTTGACTTTATGAAATCCAACACTAACATCTCTATATCATATTTGTTACATCTTTTCGGTGGTTCAAAAACCACTTCAATTTAGAGTTTAATTTTTTGGTTACTATCTTTTATTTTTGAAGTAAAATAGAAGTACATTTGCACCCTTATATTCATAAACAAATATCTATAACACCACACTGATCCCTTGGGATTCTGTACTTGGATTTAAAAGTTCATTTTACTATTTGTAGACTTTGTATACTTGCCCAAATTCTTAACCGTGACAGTCCCTGCAAAGTAATAAACAGCTTAGAGTACATTTAGATGGCCGATAACACGGGTGAATAAATTGTGATTTTCACTTATTCCCCATGTACTTAATCCTATGTCTATCTTACTAATCAGATCAGACCCAAATTCAATGACGAAGATATTTTTTCACTAGAAATGCAAAAAGAAAAAAGCTTCTCTACATATTTTGGGGGTGAAAGCAATTCATAGACAACTTACGCAAACATTACGCTAGACATTCTCATTTTGTATGACGCCATAGAGAAAAACCAAGCTTACAGAAAACAAGTCCACATACTAGCAATCAGAAAACACAATGTTGTCCACTGCAAATTCACTAGGCCATTGCCAATAAATCCGGTATTCAGAAAAAGAAAGGAAGCTCACACATACAAAATGAATATCAATCTCTAAAGTATAAACTAATGTAGCTTTTATTCAAGGCAGAAGGGAAAATAAGATGAGGTTTGGATATTAGCATAGAGCAAATACTCAAGTATTATATCATACGATGTAGTTATAATTTAGTATACAACTTACTATAAATAACATAAAAACAGTTTATAAGAATATAAATGTAAATCCTAACAAAGTTTCTAACATGGATACACATCCAACACCATTTCAGCAGCTACTTTGAACTGTATATATTTTGGTTCACTTTAAACATAAGCTCTTTCATTCTTTACAAAAATAGTACTCAATCAACACCATAGAAAACTTGGATCCGATGTTAGGAAGTTATGTAAAGATATAAACAACGTACCTTGTATTAAAAGATGGTGTTACTAATATAGCTGGATAAAGGACATCCTTTCGAATATTATCATATGGAGAATATTCTCGAATTGCAAGAAAATCATCGTGATCCCCAGGGTAGCCAAACTCTTCATAATCAACAGCTGTAAGAGGCAAGGTGGGATACAGAAGAGTGTTGGTAGCATCTAAAAAGGGAACCTACAGAAGAAACCATACAAAAAGGTAATTTAGTATTAAGGTGGAGCCTAAGTAAGCCAAAACCTGAAAGCAGGCAAACATTGTTAAACACCTTCAAGACTGCGGCACGAAATAAATCAGGAGAACGATTAATGGCAGAAGCAACCAAAAGTCCTCCAGCACTATATCCCCAACCAGCCAATTTGTTTTCATGGACAATATCATTTTCGATGAGAAATTTGGCACAAGAGATGTAATCATTGATTGAGTTATGTTTCTTTGTGCGTCTCCCATCATTATGCCATTTCCTACCATAACCACCTCCACCTCTGAAACATGGCAACAAAGCTATCATATAAAGGACAAGACATTGGAGAAAATACAATTTCCAATAAAGAATATCCCTGTGAATATGAATTGAGTACATGGTCACTAAATAATGTGAATCCTACCTAACATCAGCATATGCAACAACCCAACCTCGATCTAGGAGGCTTTTTACTTCACTGCGCCACCGTTTATCGAGTAATTCACCATAAGCTCCATGCCCATGTAATATCCCTGGTTTTTTAGCTTGTGTCTTATTGTTACGCGAAAAAACAATAGTCAAAGGAATAAAAAGTCCATCAAATGAAGGGACCTCATATTGTTCACAGGCATAAAACTCAGAAAGGTCATTCCACAAGTGGTCATCTTCAAAGCTAGCATTCACAGGATTGGAGTGTTTGGAATTTGAGGACTCCATACTAATACTTGCAGAATTTTTACCATACAGTATTCTTGTCCGGTCATGTAGCATGTTTTGTTGTTGAATGATGTTCCACCTACCCGTAGCCAGGTCATAATCAACCACAGCATCTGGCATCTGCGAGAAACTTGCAATGAACATATTGGGATTTGATGATCAGGTTTTTCTTCTAGGTTGAAATACAAATGTACTTTGTAAATTGTAATATGTGTTGAACTCTTAGCCTAGTAGTAATATATACACAGGGATGTTATCCTATAAGATTGAACAAGTGACCTCCTAAGACCACATACATAGATAAAGAAAGATACAGATATGTAAAAAGCAGTACTGAGTATATTACAAATTGGTATATAAGCCAGAAAGACCTAACAAGGAGGTAACAGGAAGAAAAACCTTGAAACGACAAAAATCAATTTACCAGGCTTACTTGTAAATATACATCATGAAGTTTTTTTTGGAAGCTCAAACTTTTAAAACTTCTCAAAATTTCCTTGGATTCATATTTAACAGGCCCAGTGAATGGTCATTCAAAATGGATATGATACGAAGGTAGACATATGTTAACAGAATTGTGAAGAGAAACCATCTTCAGAAATTAACATTAAAAAAAAATCATTCACATACCACAGGTGATGATATTATGAAGCGTGTGACAGAAGAGAAAAAGTCATAGTTTGGTCCAGGCGAAATTTGGCAAACATGTTTTGGAAGTGACAAGTACTGTAGGTCCAGCTTCCTCAGTTTAAGTGACCCCTATCACAAAAATAAGATGGTTTACGTAATTGAATGCGAATATAAACCAAAATTACATCAAGAGTTTATCTGTACTAGATATAGTAAATTCTCTTCCATTACCTTCCCAAAGGGCAATGGTAGTCCAACTGAACAAAGTTGAACTTTTTTACCTTCCCTTACAATGAGTGCTAAGTACTTATCACTAAAATCAACATCCTCAATAATCAAATCTGGGTCATCCACTAATACCTCCTGCAGTTCATGAGACCCCAAACATAACATGTAAGGCAAAGCAGATTGTCACATGCAAGTTAACTAAGAAAACATGAAAACGAGCGATATTAAGAAAATATCTCACTGTATCAAAAACAAACCTGTTTTCCTTATGATATAAAAGAGGAACAAAATCGAAACAAGCTAACTACAGAGAAAAAGAAAATGTGATGCTCCAAACTACCTCCCATTTTCTTGTACTTGAAGAATCATCCACCAAACTACGAAGAAGAAAATGATAATCAACTGATTGCCCCCCTTTGGGAGCATCTGTAAATAAATAAAGGTAACCTTGGTGATGTTCAATTGTGCAATGTGCTATAGCATCACATTCCCAAACTAGTTTCAGGCCAGACAACGGGTCAGCTGCATTTATTAGAAAGACCTAGGAAATGGTTAGAATTATTATCCAATACAAAAGGATTTTAAGTTTTCAGAGTTCCTAGCAAAGATCTTTTACCTTTGATGATGTGGGAGACAATGTATTCACAGTCACGTATTGGAAGTCTTTTGTGTGCCTAATATTAATATGAACACTTTCATCTGACTCTTCCAAAAGCAAAATATCTTCATCAGTGGATCCAATCAGACTGTAGTAGATACTGCAACAACAAGCCGAGAGATGAAATGAAGGAAGATCACAAAAACTTCAACGTTTGCAATGATAAGGTAAAGTAAGGGATTCTTTTAAAGACGCAACTTAGAAGCAATTGCTAATAAATGTTTACACATTAAAGATTAACACAGGTTACTGAGATAAAACTTCAATTGTGATATAAATTTTATCCTTCTTTTAACTCTGCCAAGCCATCAAAGGATTGATAACAATTCACCCACCGGTAAGGCCTCATTTTCTGATCTGTCACAACATAAAGCAATGCATGTCCGTCTTTAGCCCACGCCAAGTTCGAAACTCTTTCTGCCTGAGGCTTACTGCACAATGAACCTGAATTCAAATTTCTCACGGATAATTTGAAGTAGTCGTTTTCTTTATCATACATAGTGTATGCAAGAAACTGATGATTAGGTGAAACTTCAGAGAGTTCCTCATAAGCATAACCTACAAAAGTCAGGTCAAACAAAATGTCAGCACTCCATAACACTAAAAACTAATATCAAAGGTAAGATGTGATTCATTTGACATTCCAAAGGCAAGTTTGCCAGACAACAATGAGTAAACACTAATTGTTCTCGTGTTCCATAATGAGTAAACACATCTGGGTAGTTACATAATGTTCTCGTGTTCGATACGACCAACAACAATGAGTAAACACTATTGTAATCCTTAAACTTGTGATACACTATCACGATAGTCACTACAATTAGAAAAATGTAAATAAATCCTAAAAATTGAATTTTTTAATGACATTAGTCCTATCATTGTGACATAAAAGATAGTAAGTTATAAAATTCGGGGACTACAATTAAAAGAAGATATACATTTCAGTTATTGAAATAAAGAGAATTTCAATTTCATGGATCAAATTGAAATTTCCAATCCCAGCTATGACACCTCACTAATTGAAGGGCTAGTGTAACAACAATTGTTAGGATATAGAGATACATTCTGACACCATCGTAAAATGTGGGTTTTAACTTAAAAAAGGTGAGAATTGTTCACCCTTGTACACCATTTTAGCGATATGACTGGTTCAATCAACTTAAGATCTGGAACAGTGACAGCATAATTTACCTCCAAACCTCTCGGCTTCCAGATTATAATCAACGAGCTTCTGCTCAATGGCTTTACCCGTAGTGAAATCGAACCCTGCGGGAGGATACTTATGCGAAATGAAATCATCGTTCAAGCTAGCCAATCTTCGGCAGAGGATGGGATAGGGTTTGGCCTCTTCGACGCGGCGGTAGTAGAGCCAGGGGCCCCAGCGAAGGGGAGGGGTGGAGAGGTCAAAGGGCATGCGAGAGGCCATTTCGAAGTGGAGCTTATTGAGGAGTTTCTCTGAGTCAGACATGACGGCCTCACTGTACTTCTCCTCTTGCTCCATGTACACGTCCATGTGACGCATCGCCACTTTGTCGCTCACCTTAGACATCCAGCTGTAAGGGTCTTCCCACGTTATGCCATTGAAACTGAACTTCTGCGGCTTCTTTGGGGCCTTGGGTGGACTCGGTGGCGGCGCCGCTTTGTAGTGGCGCCGAGCCACGTATGCCAGACGGAGCAGAGGGCGCATAGGTGGACTTGGGATTAGGATTTACCGCATCACATAACATAAACCCCTGCTTTGTTTTTCTAAGCGGCACCATTTTTCCCTTTCCCTTTATCCCAAACAATAATATAAAATTTAGATTAAACAGATATAATTTAATTACTCCTGAATTTTGCAATGCCAATTACGCATAAAAATTCTTTAGTGTAAAATTCCTAAATCAATCTCTTCTAATCATTTTGATTTTTGTCATGGTTCATGTGTGATTCTTTTTTCGTGTGATCTTCCTTATTTATATTTATGTTATTTTCAATATAATATTTATATAAAAATTAAATTTGGTTTTAATTTGAAAAAGAATAAAATTAAAACAAAATTAAATAAAATTAACGAAAATTAAAATTAAATTAAAAAATTAACAAAATTATGGTTAAATTGAATATAAAAAAATGACATCTAAAACTAACATCTAACACTAACATGTTGACTTGATATATAACATTAACATTGTCACTTAACATAATGCTAACTTGACAAATGAGCAACTTTTTTTAAAATAAAAAATATTTAAAAGAAATTTAAAAAATTAGGAACTAACAAATGACACAAATTGTTTACATTTTCATTAATGATTTAAGTGTGGTTAACAAAAAGATTAAATTGAAGAAAATTAAGACGTTATTAAACAAAAAAATAAAACCAAATTTAACAAAGTAAACGAAAATATATACCAAAGTTTTATTTAAACTTAAAGTAAAAAGCATCTTATACTCCTCAATTTTTTATAATTCATTCCATCACACGAATAATCAAAACTTCTGGAACTAAACCTTTGTTCATGATCTCAACCTGAAAAATTACTTTAAAATCATGCAAAAGATCTTTATAAATATATTATTGAGGTTTGTAGTGACCAAAAACAAAATAAAAACCAATATTTTAAAACTCTTTAAGGTCATATCCATGTTTTTTTTACCTTTTTGATGAGGACATGGATAAATGATTGAATCAAATGAATAAAAATAGGTCAACGTAAGGAGGTTGGATGGAGTGCAATGGTAAAGTAATATAGAAGAAGACACATAGATTAAGATAAGTAAGATGAAATAGAGGAATCGAAAGAAGATACTACTAAATCATCAAAAAATGCATGATTGAAAAAAAAAAACCATCAAGAAAAGTGCAATCAAGTCAAAGTTGAAGTTAGATCGAGATAAACAAAAGTTTCATAATTAATTAAGAGTAATTCTTTCTGCACCTCCAAGTTTCCCATAATACCTTCTGCATTAAATGAAACTCAAAAAATTGTGTGCACATGTTGCACCCCACCACCCCTTTGCTCATTCATTCTACTTTTTCTTCTTTGCTTAACGTGTTGGTTTGTTGTTTGGAGAGTTGTAGTCCCTCGTGTTAGTGATCTCAGTATGTTGGTGTCGGCGTTTGATGTTAGAATAGTGGAACACCCTTAATCAGCAATCAAACTGTGGTTAAGGAGTGTCGGCGTTCGACTTCGAAGTACGACTAAAAGAGAGCTTTTTTTATTATGAGGGAGGCACACAGAGTGTAGGTTTTGGAGAGTGTAGGGTTTGCTTTTAATTTTTGAAAAAGAATGTCAGTAGTCCATTCTTTTGTTTTTTCAAATTTCTGAATAGGCATGCAAACAATCAGAAGGACAATATAGAAAAATTAGAGGTACAAATTGTTTCATTCACTAGTAGAAAAAGTGCAATTTAACGCGCCATATACGCATCGGTTAAGTAAAACTCGAAGCGTAAAAGACTATATACCTCGGTTATATCTAGACCCGAGGCAGAATGATGATATTGCCTCGGTTAAAAGAAGACCCGAAACCTATACGGTGATATTGCCTCGGTTAAATAAGACCCGAAGCCTATACTGCGCGTAAAAAGACCCTATTGCCTCGGGTTGAGAGAGGACCGTTGCCTATTCACGTTTTGATTTTTAATTTGCACATTCTTACATTTGCAGAGCGTGTGCTTCTTTCTCGGGCTCTCTCTCTTCCCCTCCCTCCGCGCTCTCCCTCTTCCCCTCCGCGCTCTCCCTTTTCCCCTCCGCGCTCTCCCTCTTCCTCTCCGCGCTCTCCCTCTTCCCCTCCGCGCTCTCCCTCTTCCCCTCCGCCCTCTCCCTCTTCCCCTCCGCGCTCTCCCTCTTCCCCTCCGCGCTCTAGCCTCCGCCGCTGCTGCTATCGCTACTGCCGCCGCTGCCTCCTCCAGATCTACCGCTCCAGATCGCCAAGCCTAAATCACCAAGCCGCTCCAGATCCGCTTCAGATCCGCTCCAGATCTGCTCCACAACGTCACCGCCGGTGCCTTCCCGCTGCGTCCACAACGTCACTGCCACTGCCGCCATCGTCGCGTGGTCTTCCTGCTGCCGCTGCCTCCCCGCTGGGTTCTTGCTGCACCGCCGTGGCGCGTTGTCTCTGTTGCCGCAGTTGCTCCCACGCTCCCACGGTCCTGGTCATCGCGGCAGTGGTCATCGCAGCAGTGGTCCTGTGGCTTGGTAAGTGAAAATTTTTTGGATCTTGTCTTGGTGTTCTTTCTGGATCCAGAGAGATTGGAAACACCATTTTGGATCTGTCAATCTCGTTCTTGATCTTCTAACATGCATATTTTTGTTGTTCAATTTTTCAGTTATGGACTCTTGGACTTCAAAGGAGGGGGAACATAGATTCATCATCCAGCTTTGACTCTGTTCTGAATTGGGTTTTTTGGTCTCTTTTGCAGATGAAACATGTTACAAAAAAATGATGAGGGTTCTGTTTAATCTTGTGTGAATTGTTTCAAAATGGTGGAAGAGTGTAGCAGGATAAAAAAAAAAAAAGCTTACGACATCGGTTATAATGAAACGAGACGTAATCGTATCCTTTACGCCGCGGTTCATAATCGAGGCATAAAATGTACACTTTTAACCTCGTCTGAATATGCACCGGTTGTAGAACCGGTGCCTATAAACAAAAGCAACCGGTGCCAATTTGTGTTACTGTACTAGTGATTTTTGTAACCTTTCTTCTATTTTATTTGTATGGCAAAAAAAAGAGAGAAATAATAAAAAGATAAATTCAAATGTAAAATGGTGATGACAAATTATGAATACAATTTTAAATATTATAAGAAAATTATGATCCAGAAGAAATAACAAATTTGGTGATTGTAACAATTTGAATCATCGCCACTTCATTGGTTTCTCTTATTTTACTCTTAATAATTTATTGCTACCATGCAAAACCTTTATCTCCATCCTCTTTTTCATTTACTCCAAATTTATTCTTTTTAAACTTTGGTCCACCGTTCCATCTATAAACACAAATAATATAAAAAATATAATTGTTAGAAAGAAATACATTATTTTTTTATTGAAATATATATTAAGAAAGAAATTAATGATTTGAATATATTTGTCACACCGTAACATCCCAAAAATACAATGTAAAACCATACAATAGAATAATCACATCTAATAATATTACAGTTCAGTCTTTTAAAAGAGATTCAGTACAAATACGGCCGAACAATATAATGGAAAGTCAAAACTGTGCATAAGCTATAACTAGGCTGAACGATTTACAAAAGAGTTATATCGAACGGTCGTACTAAAGAAAAGGAAAAGATGATCGAACGATCATCGTACAATTAAACTAAACTAAAATACTGACCGAACGGTTCTATTGTTCGGTCTTAACTTCTACTTCGACTAAATTTTCTTCTTCCAACGCTTCTTCTAGCAGCTCGTCTCCTTCTGCTCACATCCACATGGATGATCATTGCAACAGAAAGACAACCGAACGTACAAAATAGACAAGACAGAAAACATAGGGTAAGCTTATGTAATTTAATTCATGTATCAACATATATTTCACACAATCAACCAAACAAGATAAATCATTAACTCTTTCATGCAAAGCTTAATACTAGACTCTGACTGTCCGGACTGTATGAATTCTGTGTAGCTACGACGTTCGTGCACCCGGGTGATGTAGTAACTGGGATACCCTCAACAGCTGTCACCCGAGGTTAGTCCTATCTGTCCAAATTAACCATAAGGACTAGGACCTCCTGTCGTTCCCACATATGACTTACCCTTCTCTACGTGAGAACGAGTAATCACGGAACATCAGGATGAACCGCCAGCTTAGCATGCCCACATTCATACTTTACCAAATTCCAATATCCATTCATGCGATATTCCTCCCTGGAATACTCGTTCATAATCATACTCATTTCATCTACATCATATTCCATCATCTTTCATTTTCAAACTTCAATTTTAACGAAGATCCCTTAGGATACCAAATACCGATCGTAAAACTCCAACTCCTAACGAGACCGAACACTTGGACTGAGACCGAGAGGTTTCCAGTTCCAGAACAAATCAAAACCGAGAGAGAGTTATTATAGGGTTGGGAAGAGACCAATTAGAATAATATTTCTCAAGATTAAAAGAATCGAACATTATTTACAATGTGAATCAATTTAATGAACTGACTCATGAGCGTTTAGACTTAACACCTTAAAGCCTAGGCCAAGTACTAAGATTCTAGGCCTAAACCAATGGAGACGAACACTGCAAGACATTCAAAGGATAGTACTTAAAAGAATCATATGAAGAAATTGAACGCTATAAATACTTAGCTTATTTATGAGTTTATCATCAAGAAAACTGAATGTTAGTCGAAGACCGAGCACGGTAGAGTGTGGATTCTGTGGAGTTTGGACGAACGTTTTTATTATCAATATAGATTACGGAAAGTAGAATGAACGCTTGGTGTAAGACCTAGCACTTACTTATTACAAGTACTTGGTGTAAGACCGAGCACTACTTGGTACGAGCGCTTGGTGTAAGACCGAGCACTACTTAATACGAGCACTTTGTGTAAGACCAAACACTACTTAATTCATAAAAGAAAGATTTGATAAATATACGATATCAATTAAATAATGTTCAAGAACGAACGGACATACTAATACATATAGATATACTAAAATTTATATCATAATGCCAAGGAACGAATATCCTTGGTTGAACGCCTATACACAAATTTTACTAGACGAAGACGCTCGGTCCTCAACAGGAATTCCTTCCAAATAAAAGATTCCAGTTCTAAACGAGTTCCTGAGAAAAATCGAACAGTCAAAGACCATTCAGTAACGAACATACATTATCATAGGGAATTTCATACTTAGAATTATTTATCTCAATTCATTTCTCAACATCTATCTTCATAATTTCATACATCCATATCATAGTAAATTTTCATACAATCAAAACATAGCAACAATCATATTTCATATTAATTCAGCAACTCAACGAATGTACATGCAATAAAACAAACATACAAATTAAATTATATAAGCTTCCCTTACCTCTAAGCGTGACCAAACGTTCACAGAGACAAAATACGGTTTCACCAATACAAGTCCTTCTACCCTCAACGCTCAACAAATTTCCAAACTAAACCAAGTAAAAACCAAAACACTATCAGAACTTCTCATGTTTAGGAGAGTGATCAGCACATGAAACCAGAACTTGGTTTGCATGTCCAAGAAAACGCACGACTAAGTGAAGAGAAGAACTTACCAGTTCAGAACCCAAAACCGATCGGCTCAAACGGAAGCCCTTGACACCGGAGGAGTAGAAACGGTGCCTGAATGGTGATCGGAGGAAGCAAAGGTGAGAATTTCTTAAAGAGAAGTAAGAGCTTTTTAGAGAGAAGGAGGAGAGAATGGAATTTTCAGAAATCTGGGGAAGAAGGATGGATGCAGAGAGTGGCGTGAAATTTCGAAACTTAGAGTTTTTCTTCCAACATCAAAATCGAACGACCACTTAGCTGTTCACATCTGCCTTCCAGCATATGAGTGTTGAATTCCCTTCTTGACACGAGAAATCCACTAAAACGAACCTTGAATGGAGTTTTAATGGTTCTCACATTAATTCATAACATAAGTACATTCTTTATCAAATTGGTATAGTGAATTCATTAATACTAAAACAGTCTAAGATTAAAAAACGATAGCTTTCTAGTCCATTGTACAAGAATTCACATACTAATGATTTGGTTTATTTATCAATACTTTGAATTGCATTGAATTAAAATTATCGAAAAGCACCTATAAACAATTTTTTTCCTTCATATTTAAAAAATGTAAATTTCTCCCAAACTTGTTTACACAAATTATATTATCTTTATCATAGGTGTAGGTACAACATTGTTTTTCTTTTCAAACGAATAAGTATATGGAAAATGTTTTTTAATAATTTTTTTTGACAATTTTTTACAATTAATTATATGGTAGCTCCTCCCTTTTAAATATACAAACAAATAAAATAGTGATAATTAATCTATTATAGTTATTATTAAAAAGTTGTTAATATATGTTTTAAGTATATTTACATACCATTTTGCTTTTGTGCATCTACATTTGCAGGAAGCTGAAAACAACATGAAAATAATAATGACTCAGAATTTGGGAATCTATCAATGTGGTCAATGTTGAATTGGACAACACCCTTGTGAGGGTTTTCTCTAGGTGGAATAAAAACCAAGTTGATTCAAAACATGTTCCGCGAGAATCTCCTTGAAACTACAGAAGAAAAAAAATTTGACGATGTATTGGCAGTAGTAGAAAAGGAAAATCCATCCATGTCTTGAGGGTGGAGGAAAAGTTCTGGTGATGGAAAGGGACGCACTGAAGGCAAAATATGTCGAATGATTGGAGTCCAAGATCCTGACCAAATGTCGGCAGAGGAAGCAACAAATATTCATGTTAAATCTTCATATCACCTGACAACCAGTTTTAGGATATTCATTCATAGTGTTCGGTTTCTTTTGGTTGTCTTTTGTGAACTGGCCAATTTTAAGATGTTTCTAGTGCTCTAAAAAAAATCTTACTAGCGTACATATATCCATGAATAAAATGACTCGAGGTTCATAATTTTCTCTCGGTTCTATAGATCTATCATGTTTTTTCTTTCAAAATAACTTTTTGATAGTTAAAAGAGGGCTATAAATATAAATAATTAAATTTCTTTTAAATAGTTAGCCAAAAAATACACATAATTTTCTTTTTATATTTGACACAGGGTTAGATAGTACATAATTGATGATAGTAGGTATTATTTTTATATTATATATTATTGGAGGAAGGTATCAATTAAATACGCACTTTTAGGAGAAATGAGAAAAAAAGAATTTGGTAAATAATGTGATTAAAAAATGTGTATAAAAGATGTGAATAAAAATCAGTATCGAACCGTAAATAGGAGCATCAATACTTGCTTTACCATATTAAAAAAATGAATTTGAACATTACACATTCGTCCGTGTAGCACATGCTAAGATACAACATACCCAAACAGCGTGAAGCATACGACAGCAGTGCATAGTGGAAGGAATGTGTTTACAGCTCCTAGTTAGCAATATATGTACATGGAACAGGATCAAAGTCATAGATGATATGACTTAACCAACACTGTTGTCTGAACTAGCAGTTAATGAGAGAATGAACTCGCCTCAATGCTGTACATTGAGTTATCACTTAAGCTAAAGTTTGGTCTCTCTTCGTTCCACTTCAAAATCTCCTTTGCATATTTAAGTGCTGCATCAACACTATCAGGTTCCAGCCCCTTCACCAAGGAGACATACATGTTTCGACCCGTAAGAGATGAATAGAGCCTCTTAAACTTAACCGCTATGTAATAGGAAGCAAGCAGAGAAAGGGAGGGGCTATTGTTAATACTGCTGCTGTTGATGCCAGAGCGATGTCGACTAATTACTGGACGAAAATCAGATAACCACTCACACTTGCTAAGTGGGATTCGTTCAATTTTCTCCTCAAACTCATCCAATTTGTTTAGTATCAACAGGAAGTCCATTTGTTCGAAAGTAGGATGAGTAACTATGGCTTCGAAAAGCTTCCTGCTCAATATCATCTTGTTTGTGCAACAACCATTTCCATCAACAGAAAATTGATCGTAGTCACTCAGGGAAACACAGAAAACCACCAATCCAACGTCCTCAAACATTTCTAGCCACTTGCAATTTTCTGCTAGCCCTCTTGCATGTATTGTTATTAGTTGATACCTGTAATGAAGGAGAGCAAAGAATGGTACAGATCAGCAACATTTTATAGCTGCTTTAGCAATTGAATCAAACAGGGCTACCCAAAAAAAATTCCCACAGTAATCATTGGTGCAAACGTTTTCACCCACCTAACTAAAGAATCATGTAGATCAGCAGTGTCGACAATATCCTCAGCAGCTAATTGAGGAAATGAAAACTCTACAGAAGCCATCCCATTGGATGAAGTAACTCCTTCAGCATAGAGAATATCTAAATCCGAGGGTTCATAATCAGTCCTCAATACCTCAATAGCCTAAACAAAGAATTTAAATATTAGTTCCTCCAAGCCACTGGCACTAAAACGTTTTTCAAGAGTAAAAGAAAAAGTATCGACGAAACATAAAGAAAATAAGGGCGCAAATTTTGTATAACTATTACTGAAGCACTCTAGTGTTAATGGATGGATATAAAGCAGGTTGAGTTTGATTAGTTAGCAGATAAATTAGCTCACATTAACCAGAAGCCTAAAAATTGAACTTAACTCTAGCCAAACAAACAAGCCAGGAAACCAAAAACTATATGCTAACCTCATTTGTATCAAATACATTGAAGTCATCATTCACATTCATACATTATAAATTTAATCAAGATTTATTCCAGCCTAATTGAGGGTCCCATTATTTTTTATAACCACAAAATTTACCACATATTCCTTTATACAGAGTGCTCTTAACATTTTTTGTTATAAGCAAAAGTAGAAAGCAAATACGTGTCCATGGTCATTCAATTCAATTGCACTTAAGTGAACAATAGTACATGCATTAATTAAACTTTCGATGAAAATAAACACAAAACAACAGAAGGATCCATACCCTCTCTAAGAAATAACTGGCAACACTGGGTAGCAATTCTATTTCATTTCTTCTTTCATAGGTGGCCTTAATGGCTGCATCATTCCATAACTCCTCAATCAGTGGAGCATACTCACGAGTAGCGGCTGGAAAGATAGCATCAAGCTTGCCCGCAACCATAGTTTTCAGAAGCCAATCAGAAAATGCTTTCAATCTTGTGCCAATGGAATACATTGTCTTCTCGCAAAGTTTTGGACCGGTTCCTGAACCGTAATGATATCAACCAATCTTTAGTACAAATGGACAACCTAAATGTGAAATTTAATTGTCTCTTGTACAGGAATAAGCAAGCATTATTATTTGTCACTACCAGTTGGACATCAACATTCTTTTTTTTCTCTTGGTAGGAAACGTAGCAATATATTTAATGTCTCCTATACAATTATTTCATATTCAAAGCAATTAAATGAGTTACGTGAAGGGGCTAAAAAATATTAAGTGTGAAACGTAAGGGTACCATAAAAACATATACGCTTAATGAATAACACTGGGACTGTGGATGACTTTATGCATCAGATTGTGGTAGGGAAGAAAGCTTACTGAAGAAAAATTCTATAGATTCCCCTACAAAGAAGGAGAAACTAGAACTGATACCTGTAGTGTCAAGCGCAAAAGATTGATTTTTCTTTAAATTCGCCAGGCTTTCTTCTTCAAAACGCTCACGACCCTCAAGGAGTATGCCAAGATAGGCGTAGACATTGGTCTGAATGGTCAACTTTATACTTTCACGTTCATCTTCTGAGAAGGGAGTGTTTTTGTAAAGAATCTTGGCCTGACACATTTAGAATTCTATAAATACATTGATTTCTTGGCTTTCAGCAACAATAAGCATGCATCCATGTAAACAAAAAGGAAGACAAAAAATGCAAGTAACTATTGAAAGTAATATCATCGAATTTGTTTACGTAGCAGCACATTGATAACGATTAAATAGAAGTTAGAAACACCTGAACAGTTTGAAATAATAATGCTTCAAGTGCCTGTGCATAAGCACATAGCATCAACCACCGCTCACACAAACTTTCTCCAAGTTAGTTTTATTTCAAATTGAATTCAGAGATGAAGATTTTGATGAACATATGCCGCACGCAATCATAAAATAAAAAATTACCTGCTTGAAAATAGTGCTTGTTCCCGACCCAGTGTAACCAAGTAAGAGGAGCTTATGAACTATTCCATGGTCAAAGTGATCAGGAACTGGTCTGGTAACCAGATTGGAGGATAGAAACCCACATGAATTTGAACATTTAGAATTAGAAGGAACAGGTAGCGACAGCAGAGCACATACAAGCTTCGTTCCAGCCTAAAAAGTGAAATAAAAGAGTTTAATGAAGTAAATTGAACATTGGCTTAAATAAGCAAAAAATAAAACGTTACCTTTCCCCAAATGCACCCTTTTGTATTTTTCTGTCCTTCTTCTAGGTATGAACCATCCTCGTTGACCCAAAAATGTGGGTTACCAGCACACTGAACTCCTGCCAACTGCTCAACCAAAACAAAATCCTCTCAACAACTTTTATTTTTTAACAAAACACGATACAATTAATTAAAAAAACAAAAAAAAAATTAAAATCAATATAAATCATAGAGCCATTCAAAATTTTCTATTATTTTTAAATATATTGAAATTCAAACCTGCAACATTCGAAGCTCAACTTTTGTTATTTCCCTTCCATTAATGAAAACCTGCGTGTTTCCATTGCTAGCATCCGGTTTGATGGAACCCCCAACATTCAGATGCGGACTAATAATTCTACAAGGCTTTTGTCCTTCCTGAAAAATTCACACACAAACAGACAAACAAACAACCAATCAGAACAGTAAAACCAAAGAATTCAACACAACTAATACCCCCGAAAAACACACACGTACCTTCCCCCAAAAACCGGACACCTTATCATACCAATAGTTCCCGGGCTTCAAATTCTTCGGAGGGTCAGCACAACTCTGCAACGTGACAAGTTCCTCAAAAGAAAGAGCGTTCCCATTCACACAAATATACTCAGGTGGAAGCTGGTTCACTTCACAAAACCTCTCCGCCTTCATAATTTGTCTAATCTCCAAATGATTAAGTAATCTCTTCAAAATCCGCGAACACTTCCCCAAACTACCCCTCTTAGATTCATCAATAGGAAACCCAATGCAACCAACACATTTGCGACCTTCCGGCATAGAACCCATCGCTCTCAACACACAATTCCCACAATACTTAGCATCACAAACGAGACACACTTCCTTCTCCGTTAACCTATTCCCTTTCAAGCAACGATAGCACGAACCTTTCCTCCCCTTCCTCGCACTCTCTCTCTTAACCCTCTCTCTCGCTTCGTATTCATCCTCCTCGATACTAACCACAGGTCCTCGTTTACGGTCACTATCAGGTTCGGGATCGTTACTTTTCGAAGGAGAGATGTGAGACGATGGATAATCGGAACTCAACGTGGAAGCGTAATCTTGCTGGCTCGAATCGTTAAAATCCAAGCTCTCCTTCTCGCAATTCGAATGCCTCAACAACAACGCGCTCGAGTTTCTTACTGTTCCTAAATTGTCCGAAAACGAGTTTTCGCTACTCAACTCGCACGCGTCATTGGCTTCCGCGGCCGCGTCTCCGAAAGCGATCACGGACGTCGGAGACACAGTGGTTCTGCCAGAGCCTCCACCGTTACTCCGGTCGAAGGCGATCACCGACGTGGGAGACACAGTGGGCTCAGAGTTCAATGTTTTCAGCTCCTTCGAGAATTGAAGCTCCGGCGCCGAGAGCGGTTGCACCACCGGCAACGAAAGCTCGTCAGAGAAAGAAACCTGCGATACCGCGACTGCCGTCGCCACCGGAATCTTGTCAACGGTGATCGGCACTGCCCGGGGAAGATCGTACGCCGGGTCTGGTCCGCTGTACGCAACGGCGAAGGAGTACTCCTCTTCCTCGTCGGAGAGGACATCGGCGATCACCGTCATTGTCCTGACCGGCGACATGGTTGCCCTAATTTGGAGGAGGAGGCAACATTGACGAATGAAACTAAGAAAAGGTGAATGAAAGTATGAAAGTATGAAAGTATGAGTTGAATGAAGTTGGCACCAAAAGAACAGAAATTGAAGTTTCAAAATAAAGGCAGGAAATGAATATTATTTTATTTGTACTTGGAAAGAATAAAGACAGTTAAGACTTTAAAACGTAAGAGACGAATAGAAACAGTGAAGGAAGGAAAAGGAAACCTAATTTTAAGTGGGAACAAGAAAAGAAAAGCAAGAGAGGGTGATATGTTTTTCCGAGAATGCAGCAACTAAAAGTGTGGATTCTGATTTTACGTGGGATTGGTGTGATATGTTCAAATTTAAAAGTATCAATCGGAAGCAGTTTGCAGCTGTGAAGGGTGTAAAGGAAAAAACGAAAAAGAGGTGTGAGTGGAATCTTTAGTTTGGTTTTTAAATTTAGTTTTTAGTTTTTTGTGCAGGTGGGGTCGGAGATGGCGTCCTTTTGCAGAGTGCAATTAGTATCGGAGTTTTTGGCTTGTGGTTGCAATGGACAGGGATAGCAGAAGCTGGGAGGGACCATGGCCAGAGGAGAAGGAAAGATAGCGACGCAAGAGCATAATGGCTTAAATCGATCGGTTACTCACCACGGGCTCCGCGTGAAGCCTTTTAAGTCCCAAACATCCAATTACTACTTTTACTCACACATCAAAAACATTCACTCCAATTAATACTACACTACAGTAAGAAAGAGTTACCAGAACCTTGCATGAACTAGTGTATGGATCTATTCCAAGGATCACATCTCATCAACTTCATAAACCCATTCGATGAATGCCTCTTCAAAAGCCGAATCCAACAACTTGTTTCTTTCCAATTTGTCAACTACCAGATGGAAAAGCAGCATCATAAAATCTTCTATGATACTTCCTTTTGGTGAAGCAAAACTTAGTGGGTGAGGCCCAACAATGATTGTTACCCGTATGAAAAACATACAATTTCAAATAAAAGAAATTGAACCACAAAAAGTAATATTACTAAACTAAAGTATAAGTGACAGGAATGAACTACACCTCAATTACAGATAAAATTGATTTACAACACATATAAGTAGATACACAGAACCTTATATTATAACAATTGAGTTTATTGCATGATCACAATACACAAGAATTTGACATTCTCCTCTAATTTGTAGCTATTGGTGGATGCTAATGGGAGCCCTGATGCTGTTTAAGGAAAGTAAATTTGCGCAGGTTCCAATTATTTTATTTCGAAACAAGTATTTTAAATGCCAAAATATTTTGAAGACTAATCTATCTTTACTCAATCTTCCAGTATGATCCAACTTTTTATCTTCCAAAAATGTGTTTATGTCATTTCAAAAGTCACATATATATTGGAAAAATAAGTAAAAGAGGCATAATTTTTTTGGACATTCTGTATGTATTGGAAGTATACCCAAGCATGTTGGATGACGGTAGGTATAGGACATGCGCTAGAGTGTTCACTGCGACATTTTTCTGGAAGAAGGCAAGAAAAAAGGTCTTATCCCACAATAATGAATAGTCCATCAGAAGCGCCAAATCTATATGTATTAGTCTGGGATGCTCAAAAGGAAGGAATTGCATGTGAGGGTGATAGTGAAAACATACAAAGTAATTCTATTTTCCTCCTCTCAAACTTTTTCCCTTATTTACACTCTTTTCTGTATAGCAAAGTATATAATTTCATATGTTGTTTTATATGCAGGTTTTGTCCCAATTTTTGTCATAGCATTATGGGAGAAAATAGGTGTATTTTTTTAATAGAAGAATTATTAAACGCCTGACAAATCAAGAAAAATCACACTCCAACCACACTTTTAAGAATTATTTTCACTTGAAATCTCTAGTGCAGTAATGATATCATATAAAGGCATTGCAAATTCTTAAGTAAGTTGAAAAGCTCTCAATAAAATCACGTCACCACCCTTATAGAGATACCAGCACAAGTAGCATGCCCTAGGTTATCAAAAGAATTACATATTTATTGAATATGTCATTTGATCAAGTGTACAGTGGAGTAGAAATGGAAGCAGATGTTTGAATCTCTCCTGATTTATGAATTTACATATGATCCGCATGTAGTAAGTAATAATCGTGAACTTAATCTCACGAAGTGTAGGGCTTCCAGGGAAATAAGGTTAAGGATATTATCAGGAGAAATCGAAACAAAACTAGGAAAAAATTTAATACATCTAAGACCAAAACCTAGAAGTAAGAACACTCAAAATAAATGATGCTCATTACAAAGATTACACATGAAACTAGGGGTGTCAAAACTCCTAGCCACAAAAGAACTACCTACTATCAAAGGCTTAGCAGCTGAAGAAACATTTCTATCGAAACGACTCCAAGGAATTGCAAACCTGTAAGAAAAGGCCCCACTGCCAAAACCAAGGAACACCAAAACTCCACTAAGAAACAAAAAAAACAAACACTTCGCAAGCAAGCAAAACAAACCTAAGCGCAGATAAGAAAATCCCAAGAAGAATATGCTCACACCACTGAAACAAAAATGAAGCAAGAATGTGCAAAGCACAAGAAAAAACCAGAACAAAGGACAAGAAATAGGAGAAAGCAATAGAGACCACCTAATATGCTCTTAGCACAACTCCAACCGTTGAGCAAGAAGAACCAAAACCAAACAAAACTAAGTGTATTTACTAAAATGAATTATAGTAACTTACACTATAATTTGTTCCATTTATTACAATAATTCTTCCTTTCAAATGTTTATTGACATTTGTAGTTAAGTTTTATAACATTATATTCCCCTAATTCTATTGCATAATAACATATAAACCCAAAGAAAATTTTATTTGAATGAAAGTGGTGTACATAAATTTGGTGGTAACCACATTATTAATAGAAAAAAAAATTTAATAAATAGATAAATAAATAACAAATAATGTGATGTGATGGGTAACGTTGTTTAGATATAATAGAATTTTTATTGATATTATGCATTTAATACTAGATTTAATTTACATTTTTTATTTGTTTCAACATGCATTTAATGTTTTTTAACCATGTCCTAGGCAATGGTTAACAGGACCCGGTCTATATAAAGATCAAAAACCATTTTGGAAAAGGCAGAACATATTGTTCACTTTGTCGTTTCTTGTTCAACCTTTTTTCCTTAAAACCAGGTCCAATCGTTATGGACAGACTTCATCACCAGACTGTCAATTATATGCAAAAAAAAAATCGAGAAGTCCAATGTTTAGGATTGAGGTGTCTGTAAAAATCCTGTGGTAATAATAAGAGAGGAAAAAATAGCCACAGAAAAGCACATTTAGATTCCGTTCTCACCTCAAGTAAAATACTCCAAGTTTAACCAACATTTTGGAAATTGAAGTCGACAAAGAGAACACCAATTGGATGGTACGGTAAAGTATAGCATGAACATGAACATGAACACTACATTTTTACAGAAGTTGGAAATCCTTTCGTATGCAACTGAAGCTAAGTATATATCAGTAGAAGTTCTACCCATACAATCTTGCTTCAAAGTACACCATGGCTTTCCCATATGGAACAAATCTCTAAAGCCAACTCTACAAGCAGCTCGACAAACAAAATAGGAAAATTAAAAATGTAAGCAACAAGAAACATGAATTAACAAATCCACCCCGCTTGCCCTATCTTGCTTTGATGCAGAAAATAAGTTTGCGTCATTGTAGGATCTCACAAATAATCTTTCATGTTCAGTCTCCAAAATTGATTAAAGTTGCGACCAACTTTGCCATCTCATGTCTCAGAACCTTCTTCAACAGTAGGAAGACCGCCTTCTCTGATAAATGTTGGGTTGAGAAACTTAGCCACAAAAGCCCACAATTTATATACATCCTCAAAATTCGTCAGAAAGCCCAGTGAAGCCGTCACAACTTCAAGCCTAACAAAGCTACCTTTTCCATCACGCCGACCATTCTCCATTGGTCTACAAAGAGTTGTGTCTTCTAGATTAGGAGCTCCACGATGCTGTCTTGAGCTATCAAGAATCTGTATATGACTCAGAAAACCAAGACCAAGAGAAATTCCTTCTTTTTCAGCAAGCTTTTGAACAATCTCTGGATTAATTAGCCCCCTACTTCTGTCCCTCACATTGAAAGCCACAGCTGCACCTCTTTCATATTTTATTTTCGGACCGTATATGTGGACAAGACTTGCTTTTTCACCGCCATCAGAAGCAGGCAACTTCAGTTGCAGTAACGAGGTAACAAGCCAATTTATCAAAAACCGAAGTCTAAGTGTAGTTTTATTGAGACCAAGCATGTTGACATGGTCAATATGACGACACGTTATCTCTGGTTCCCTCCTGCCCCAGTCCTGTCCATCACCGTATTCTCCATCACTGGTCGCCTCTTCATCATCAAAGCTAGTTGCAGATACGTCTCCCGGTTCTAAGGTCTGGCTAAGGTACTCTTTACGATTATCTTCCATGCTAAATGACACTCTTCTTCCCCTGCTGGTCGCTTCATTCTCTTCCAAACCAAAAAACCTACCCCCGCCATAACGATTCCCTTCTCTCCTACCCAACAGCCTGAATTCACCTTCTGTTTCCCTTCTTATGGCACTCTCTTTGACATCAGCACATATTTCCGAAGTAGACCCATTCTCCAAGCTTTGATGCCGAGCAAGAGAAGTTGAATTATTCAGCCAAGATCCATTATTGACCGCTCCACTGGTTCCAGGTTCTTCCAGGATCTCATCCACATGCAGATGATCAGTACCATTACCATTTCTTGAATAATGATCAACTTCCTCCACCTGCTCTTCTTCAGGCACCTCTTTGACTCGGTCAAGTTCCTGTGACATCAGGACAGCCGCATCAAATGACAGCACACGGCGGTCCTCATGAGCACCTAGGTTTACTTCTCTGTCATCGTACATCGGGCTGCCATACATCTTGGATGCTGTTTTTGGTGAAGGCTGCTTCTGGTTCCTCCTCCCATTGAACCAGAAAGGTGGTAGTGGGGAAGCTATCTTGTGTTTATTCGATTGACCTGCACCATCAGACCCCAATGGACTCTGACCCAAATCAATCCAAAATGAATTGTCCGATGACTCGTCCTCACTGAACACAGGACTCTTTATCACGTCTCCAACAGATATGCTCTCCGTCTCCTCAAATATGGTGCTGGTTCCATCTCTTTCAGAGCTGTCTTGATCCATTTCAGTCTCGAACACATCTCTGACCTGAGCAGATGTGAATGCACCAGAAAAGGCAGGCAGCTGTGTTCCCTGACGAGTTTCAGTAGTCTTGTCCCCCAACCCACTGATTTCATCGTCTTCAATTCCAACAAATTTATCCAAGCCATCTACAGAATCACTCAAATACATTGGAAACTCCGGAGTAATCTTCACCATTCCAGACCCAGTACAACCAGACTGATTTTGAAGGCTTTGCATCACCGATTTCTTGATCAGAAGACAGCCAAAACCTGTGGGATCATATCCAAAAACCCTGTAAAATGAAGTGATTATGAAATCTGGCCGAAAGAGGGACAAGCCAAGCGAATCCATGTCCTTGGGGCCCAATGAACCGGCATCCAGTAAGACATGCCAGTTGTTCTGCTGGGCCAAGGCCATCCACTGGTACGAATACTTAGCCCCAGTCACTCTAGACTGGACTGGGAACACAAAAAGACCGGTAGCCGAGTCCTTCTTCCTCTTCTTCTTGTTGGAAATCTGTTTTCTCAAATCAGTGGAACAGAGTTTGAGGGTTGGCCATTTAAACCAAGCACTGTACACTTTAGCACCTTTCTCCCTAGCACTCTGAGCCATCCAAGCAACGGACTGGCTCTCATGGTCGAACATGGTCAACAACTTTTTGTTTGTATGGAAAGGGTATGATTCAGCAAGCAGTTTAAAAGCTGATCCTCTGCTCACAGTAAAAACAAGGCCATACTCATTCTCAGGTATATTCAAATAGTCCATGATCCTAGTCTTTATATCATGCTCCACAGTTCCTCTCTCGGCACCACCATAAAGTGCATGGTTACTCAAATTTGCAGTAATCTCAGACAAGCTAAACGTAGAAGACTCCCAGTAATGAATTGTCTGAACAAAAGAGAAGAGTCCAAAACCACAGTAATCAAGGCATACCTTGGGAGACAAATGTGAGTACTCGTCAGACCTCAACTGATCAACCTTCTCAGAGGACTGGTACTTGGGGTACATGGTGAGGAACTTGGAAAATGCTTCCTGTAGGCTGGGAATTTCCTCCTCAGACTCGAAGATGCGCTCCGCCGCAAGGGCGGTGGCTCTAAGGAACTCGCGCTGGGCGTGCAGCCTGGCAAGCGATCGGGATCTCCCAAGGCCATCATCTTGGTTGGCAGCAGAGTCCGGCTGGTCTATGTCTTGAGATTTGGAGAGTGAGCCATCTTCAGAAGCTTCCTCAAGGGCCTCCCTGAGCTTGTTCTCCTGCAGCTTCCGAAGCATTGATGGGTTTCTCTTTGTGTCAACATTGGATTCATCTTTCCTCCTGCTCTTCTTGTCCATGATCAGTGCAGCACAGTGAGAAATGGGCTTCCATAGTGACAGATGCATGCTCCTTTCTCCTCTTCTCACACAAACCAATATCAGATTCTTTCCCACACTTCAAACAACACAGAACAACCCTTGGTTTAGCCCATCACATCAATTTACAACAAATTCTGCTTCAACAGCTTCCCCAACAAAAGATAAGGAATCTGGAATCTTTAAAGACCACAGCTCCCCAACAATCTAAGCTGTGAGACATGACATTTTTTTTTTGAAAGATAAACAAACAACTCAGCTCAATATTTCACTAGAAAATCCACAAAGAAAAAGAAAATTTATATTTTGTCCACAACCCAGAATAGAATCAACACCCAGTTTCTCAGAGGAGAGAGAAGGGTAACGAACGAAAAGAAACCGAAAGAGAGAGAAAGTCAAAGCTCAAACCCTAGAACCCAGATCCCAAAATTTGCAAGGCAACTCGCAGCAACAAGAAAATTCAAAACAGAATTTTGGAGTAATAGGTTTCAAGAAGAATCAAACGACAAATGATAGAATCCATGAAGCTCAATCAGTAGCGAGACACACTTTACAAAACACCTGAGTAGCCTTCAAAGGTGAAGAAAGATCCTCCTCCTCTCTCTATTCAATTCTTGGCATAATAATTAAAGCACAGCGCCACAGCGAATTCTCTTTTTACTAAAAGAGAAGGATAACCAAAACAAACCAGTTTGGTTAGATATCTGCCATGAACGATTTTCTTCTTAAATTGAAAACCAAAAAGAAATGAAAAAGAAAAGGTAAAGAAAAGAAAAAGAAGGGAAATTTCAATTCAGTGTAACCCCGTTGTCCTCTTTCTCTCTCTGACCCAAACACCTCTTTCAACTCTTGGAAAACAACCCTTGCTTAGCATCCACTATAGGTCAAATTATCAGAATTTGCCAATTGGTGGAATTTTAGAAATGCTATCTTTTAAATGTCTTTTGCTCATTAGATAATTGTTTAATTAAAAAACTAAAAAAAAAGTGTAAACAACAAATATAGATGGATTTCTTTTAAGAGAAATAAAAAACTTATAAGTCCTGAATGTATAAACTATAAAACACAACTTGTTACTATTTTTTTTTTAATTTCGAGGTATGACTCCTAAATAAAATTCACACATCCTTGTAACTGTTTTTTTAAGATTATTTTAATGAATAATTGATACACATGTGCAAATTATGTATATCTCAATTATTATGGGTGCTTAATGTCAAAGGACATTTGTAGTGCTCTTTAACATGTAAGGGAAATTACTTATTTAAATTTTGTTTTGTCTTTGTATGGAATTGTGATATAATGCGGTGAAATTGAAGTGTTATTTAAATTGACTAATTTTAATGGTTGGATATTAAGTTGTGATGAATATTTTGTGTTACGTGAAATGAAAATGTGAAAATATGAAATATTAACATTTTAGTCTCAAAGATTGATAAATTTAACTTTTTTGATTTTAAGTGGTATATTTGACAAATTAGTTTTTTTGCTAGAACTGATGAAGAGAAAAGGGAAAATACCATTTGAAATTTAAAGGAGTAGAATTGTCATTCACTTGAACTATGCTATAACTTTGATGGGTGAAATCTTATTGTTATAGTGGTTTGGTTTCAAAGATTAATAACTTTGTTTCAATTGGTATTAGAGTATATGTTTGTTCTAGTAGAAATGATGTTTGGTTGTTAATAGAAACTTCTTTAAAAGATCTTTGATTGATTTGATTTGACACTTCTTGAGCTAAGACATTGATATATCAAAGCATTGTGAAGTTTATTTAGTGGAGAATAACTCAAGAAGAGTCAAATTGCTCAATTAAAACTCACAAGAATTTTTTGCTTCTAGTATATCGTTGGACATTGTTGTAGTGTCGTTAGACACCATAACTTGAATAGTGGCTATTGTCTTGAGGGTGTTGGGTGCCACTTCTAGACTATTGGGAGCTCTCAAATTAGTGAGTCTTAAGAGTTTGTAGTATTGGGCGCCAGTCACCTCGAAAAAATTAACATTATTGCCTTATTAACCATTAGATTGAACTGAAATTTCGACCATTGGTCCTAAACATGTGATTTTTCACTTCGACCATTGGATTTTTTATTTGAGATTTATAGGTAGAGTAATGCATCTCACAATTTTGATGTATTTAAGGAAAATATGGTATTTAAATGTTACGCTAAAGTAATAGAGAATGAAGGATGAATTATTAACATGTAATTTGAAATAAACAATATGTGAGTGATTTAAGACTATGTGAAAATTTGGTAAATAAGTTATGTGTGATATGTTGCACTTTAGTTATTTTGTTATGATTGTATATGAATAGTGTGATGATTTAAGACTATATGAGAATTTGGTAAATAAGTTATATGTGATATGTTACTTTTTTGTTAGTTTCTTGTGATTGTGACTACTATCTTGGTAATGATTATTTTTGAATTAGATGTGTGTGATAGTGACTGTGACTATTTGAGATGTTTGTTGAATGCAATTGGAATAAGTTGAAAGTTAGAAGCATTCTACTAATGTGTTAGGTATATATGAATAGGGACTGTGAAGGAGATTATCCAAACCCCGTTAAGTATCTCAACTCATATAGAGTAGGATATTTAGTAGTGAGAGTCGATAGAGATTTCCTATGTTAGGAAAGGATAGGAAATGACCCATTTCTGACTGACATAGACAAAATAATCCTATCGTTAGGAAGGCAAATAGAATCATGGATTTTTAGCCAAAATGTTATTAATATTATGATGATAGGGTAATATCTCTGAGTTTGACTCTATATACAAAAGTCCTCCGAAGGTAGTTATTATATTTGATTCATGACATGTCTTTTGAATGAATGGTTTGAATAAGATTTGTTTGTACCATCATTTTTTAAGATTTCACTATAGTTCTTTCTTTTAAATACATTAGCTTATCCTCTCATGTATTTGTATGTTTTTCTTTCGCTATAATCATTTGTGGATACACAAGAGCATAAGTACGGTAGGAGAGAAAACTAGTGTTAAAGGTGCTTTGGAATAAAGTTAGGTAGACTCCTATTGATGTAGAACTTTTTGTATTACTTTTGTTTCTTTCCTTCCTTTGACTTTAACTTTTTGTTTTGAAAAAGCTTTGATGTAGATATTTATATATACATTTTCAAATCTAGAAGTCAATCATTTTCAAATATAAACTTTTTTACAACACATTTTGCTTTGTTTTCATAGATAAACTCTGTTTTACACTTTGTGCCATCCATTTAGTATTTTATTCACAACCAAACTAGTTAGAACATTGTGTTTCCTGCCAAATTCCTGTGGATAAGACACTTGTTATACTACAAACTACCCAATATACTTGCTTGTATATTTGGTTGTTGTGTGGGCATCCCAACACAAAGCTCCATTTATCTTCATTTTTTTTTGTTTCTTCTCTTTTCTCCTATTTCTAGTCTTTAATGTCTTGTATAACCTTTTAACTTCTTGAGTAAATCAGAGCATTGATAGGTAAAACTTAAACCTTCTCTTCATGAATAACCTAATCGGTATTGGACAAGGGTTTCTCTCTACACCACCACAAGCTTCTTCCTCCACCACCACATTCCACAATTATCTCTTAGTAAAAATTAAAGTACTCTGGTTAAAAAAAATTACTTCACCTAATTTTTAAATTTTTAACTACTTCAATAAATATGATCTCCGCTATACCCCCACAACCCCACAGAGAAATGCTCTTCTCATTCTCAATTCTCTTATTTTTGTTTCTCAATTGTTTCTCTTCTCTGGTTGTGTGCTTGGTGTATGGTGGTGGTGTGCTTCTATGCTGGTGAAGAAGCCTTGATTTTTAAATGTTTAAACTGTTAGCCTTGATTTTTAAATTATTTATAATATGAATTTTTTTGTTATATATTAAAACAATCACCCGATTGAATGGGATAAGAGTGATTTGTCTCTCATCTCCTTCTCTCCTTTTATGATGAAAAAAATACACAAATTTTATAACTTAAAAAATGACATGAAAAATCATCACATTAAATACATTATAATTTTGAAGTTAACTAATTTCATAATGATTTTGTTATAATAAGACACCGTACATGGAATCTAATAAAACTTGTAAATTACTTATATAGTTGATAAACTAGTTTCTAACTTATAAACTAATTATTAGTTCTTAGCTCATCGTCTATATATCAAATAGGAAACAACTAACTAAAAGGTTAGATAATAAATGTAGAATAGAATAACAAAATATGATTACGTAAAAAGTTTTGTATTTCTTAACATAATATATGACTTTGAAATAAAAACTTGAATATTTAATATAATGTCGTAAGAACATATTGAACATAAAAGATAAGACGTGAATTAAAAAAAAACATTAGGAAGATGAAAATGTGCTAAAAAAACAATGAAAATGTAGAGATTAAAGAGTGAATAAATAGCAATATAGAACAAAAGAAATGACAAAAACGAAACATATAAAGACGATAAATCAGTAGTAAGATGATATATTCCTCAACGATATCTATTTGTTGAGTAATTTCATTCTTCATGTTATTCTATTTGTTGTATTCATTCATTTTTTTTTTGTTTTAACATGTTATTCCAGATAGGTTCGTTGTTCGTTTATCTTTTATTTTATCACGTGTCTTTGTAAAAAAACAAAAGTGAGCATTTATTACATTTGTCGTCATTGGTATATCTATTCTCAACTCAAATTCTTCCCTTTTATTTGTGAGGTGTTAAATTATTATCATTTTCCAACAGTTGTTGGTATGCTGATGAGAGTGTGAAAAAAAATAATGGTAATAACGAGTATAATTGATGCAAGATATTAAAAATAAAAAAGATGTTAAAAGAAATATATAAATGCAAGTCCTTGATCAGATATAAATAGACCTATGAATTTGGCTGGTTACATAGATCTTGTCTCTGACTCATATTTAAGGATGGATCAGAATTGACATATCCATCCTTGAGTTAAATTGAAAGCTCTATATATAAAGTATTGAAATTTATATCTTTTTCTTTTTAGAAATAAAAAAAAAACGCAAAACGTATCTTCTTGAACTTTTTAAATTTTAATTAAAGGAGTATTTTAAATCTCAGAAATAAAATATGTTTTAAACAAAATTTAATGATTAATTTGACCGAATCTGCATACCTATTCGTTAAAATAAATCACAGTTAATTACCTAAATAGTAGTCAAAATTTAAATTACAGAAACTAAAAAAATTAATAAAGAAACGCTATCATAAAAAATAAACATAAATGTAGGTCATGATTTTTTTATATATTTTTTCTAGTTTCAACATCTGTTTTAATAAACAATTATTTGTTTTTAAATGTTTTAAAGTTAAAAAATCTTAAAAACACAGTTAAAGCAAATTAATAAAAGTTGTTGAAATAAGTAAATACAAGCAGGATTATTTCATAACTATAAATAAGTATTTTAAACTTTTTATACCAATAAACTTTTACAGATAATTTAAAAATATAATAATATTAAAAAAATTAATCCAATTTTATCAATAAATGATATTTTCAGTATGATCGTACCCTAAACTAAAATATTTTGAAAATTTATTTAATTTTGATTAACAATAAATTATTAAGTAATGTGTTTAGCTATGATAGTAGGCTAAACTAAAATATTTTATATTTTATTTAATTTTAATTAACAAAAAATTATTAAGTAATATTTTTCGTTATGAATGTGAGATTAACTAATTATACTTTTATAATTTTTTTATTAATATTTTAAAAACTATCAATTATATTTATATTTCAGTGTTGTTCGATATAAAAATAATATTACATTCATTAGCTCATCATACTTGATATTTAAAGATAGACTTATATTTATATTTCAGTGTTGTTCGATATAAATATAATATTACATTCATAAGCTCATCATACCTGATATTTAAAGATAGACTTAATACTTTTGATGGTCTTTATTTTTGTTAGGTGTGTTTGATTTGGTCTCAATTTTGTTTTCTGTTCAATGTTATCTTAAAAAATGTAATTTTTGTTCAATTTAGTCATTTTTGCAAACAACATTTAAATCGTTAACGGCAGACAGTCCAGATGTGCACAAGATTAATGAGATAACATTTAACTACTCTTACGTCACCATCTTCTTCATCCTTCAATCCTTCATCCCAAACAGATATCGAAACCCTATTTTCTCTCTAGTCACCTAACCCTAACGCCGCCACCGAACCCTAACGCCGCCACCGAACCCTAACGCCACCACTGCCACAGAGCTCGTCCAAAGTCATCATGCCGCCGTGAAGCCGTGCCTGCAAAGAACCATGGCAGCCATCACGCGCAACCTCCATGACCTCCATGGCTACAGGATTTTCTCAAGCCGCCACTGCCAACATCTCGTACCTGCAAATCAAACATAAGCACCCAGAAATAGAGAAAGTTGAATCGCACCATCCAAACCGCTAAGTCTTCACCTTCAATAATGCTGCAAGCCACCCTAATCTCGAACTCCATTCGAATCTTCATTCTCGTGCATCAGCCATGAATCATCCAAATCGAGAGCTTCATCATCAGCACGACAATCCTTGTTGTCGTCGCGTAGAGCTCCAGGGCCATCATCTTCTCCAACCTGTAGAGAACCACAACGAAATCTAGAAAAATCACAAATCAAAGAAACATAGAATCACGTTGTTGCTTGCCTCCACGACCACCATAAGTGCTTTTTTACACAACTAGGTTTGTCTCCTTCATGCTACCATGAGCCGCATAATTCGCGAAATCATCCTCCATTGAAGCAAAACCGCGAGTAGTGTTTTCCTTCTTCTCGCGCCCAGGCACAGGAAGGTTTTCCACAAATGCAGAACCCTAATTTTGGGGTGGTAAAGGGGCTGCCAGGAAGACTCTACTTTTAACGTGGCAGTAATTAAATGTCATCCCATTAATCTTGTGCACACCTGAACTGTCTACCGATGACGAATTAAACGCCATTTATAAAAATGACTAAATTGAATAAAAATTACATTCTTTAAAACAACATTGAACAGAAAAAAAATTGAGACCAAATCAAACACATCTAATGAAAATAGGGACCATAAAAGATATTACGAGTTTTTTTTATCAAATATTTTATTTTAAAGAAAAAAAATTATTTCCATTCTCATTTCCAAATATAATTTGACATAAAAATTTTATCTCATTTTTATCTTCATATACCTTATATACTTATATTCGTACACCATATCTTATTATTTGAATATCAATTAATTAACTTTTATAAAATCATAAAAATTACTACAAATAAAAAATAATATTATCAAATATTCAACATCTAAATAAATATTATCTATCTTTATTATCAATTATTTTAAAAATAATAATATAATTATATATTTCAAATTAGTGTATTAAATAAAATTTCATAAAAATAAAACTATTTATTAAATTTGATGAAAAAAATTGTATAAAATTTAAAAATATTTTTAAAAGTTATAAAAAGAAAATAAATATTTTTAAAAGTTATAATTAGAAAACAAATATTTTAAATTTAAAAATATTTTAAAGGTCTTTTTACTTTCATTCTTTAAATTATATTGAAATATTTTGTTATACACTAATAAAAATTATAATACAACATTTGAACTAAATTACATAACAAAAATTAAACTAATACTAATTAAAAATTAATATAAATATTTCATTTTGAACTTCAATATATATTAGCTAACTGATAATAAATAAGATTATAAAATAAAATTATTATATTAAAGTAATTTATACAGTTACATTGATAAAATTATTCTCATGATAATGAGTTAAATATAAATAATTTCATTTCTTTTTACTGATTCCAACCTACTTTTTTGTTACACCTTGAAAACAAAACATAAAAAACTAGCTAAGTTCTTTAGTTGAAGATTCTATTAATCCTAATTTATATGCATGATGTATAATAAATACATTTTTAAATGTAAGTTGCATCGCATAAGACTTCTTCGTTTTTAAGTTTTTTTCTATCGTAAAATAAACAAATACTTTATTATGTGAGACACAATTTTATGACTGCTATCTATTTCATTAACAATTTCAATGACAAGCACCAATTTAATATTTTAATATAAACTACCCTAACTCTTTCTAAATGAAACTACATCTATTACCAGTTTCTAGGAGAAGGACGTTGACTATTGCAAACACCAAATTTGTTATCAATATTAAAATAATATTCAATTTTGTTATTTATTTAAGAAATAAGGTTTTTAATGGTGTGACTTTCTCTATGTTGGAAATGTGGGACCCACACACTGAGTAATGGCTAAAAGTCAAATAATCAACTGGCTTGTGAAAGTTGTTATCTGTCCAACTGAGCAAACCACAAAGTCCACACCAAAACCCCAATCCTTCTTTGCTTTTTATTTTCTAAATCTCAAATGGAATCATATTGAATATCTTTTCACAACATAAAAATATGCTTAAATATAATGAAAAATTCATATGATAAATATTTTAATATATAAATTATATCTTCAACTTGCATATTCTAATTTTATCATACTGGAATAATTATTCTATACGTACCCACATAGCTTGCTTTCAACCACCATATTTTTTAAAAACTAATTATCATTTTAATGTTATATAATAAACTCAGATAAAAAGATTATAACGTCACAAAAAATATAAAATATAAAATAAAAATTATGAAAATGATTAATTCTTTGATATCTAACCAAAAAACAGTAATGTTTTTTTTTTGAGTAAACCCTTATAATTTGAAAAAGTTTGACAAATATGAATCGTGTTGGGTGAATTTTTCGATGTGGACAAGATTTCTCACACTGTAATGTATTATTTGATATAATTGGCTTCATGGATCACTTTTGGAATTTTTATTCTTTCTGGTAAATTACTACTTTGAAAAATTAAATTAAATGAGTATGAAGGGAACCCATTTTTGTGTGCGTGGTTTGGCTTTATCAAAGGTGTTGCTTTTAAGTTTTAAATTCAATTTAGTATTGGACTTCGAAAGAATCTATTCCTTCTGCCCCTTAAGTTTAAAAGAGAGAAAAATAAAAAACGAATCTTTGACCGATGTGGTTAATTAGAAAAATATATACTCAACATTCCTAAAAGCAAATGATATAATATGTAATGAGCTTTTAGATAGTGAACACATTCAAGTAATGAATTGTGACCAATCAATGTAATTCTTCACAATTCAGTAATAATAATAATAACAATAATAATAATAATAACAATAATAATAATAATAATAATTATTATTATTATTAAAACATCCTTCCTCTCTAATATTTTTTAAAATAATCTGTGTCAGTCATTTGAATGATATATTTTATTTAAAAATATAGTTACAAAAATATCTCTTACCTTGGTTTTTTTAAAGTGGAATTTGTTTGGGAGTAGAAAAGGAAAAGAAAAAAAACATGATTTGAATTAAGAAAATCAAAATAGAAAGTAAAAAAAAAGTGTAAATTTTAAAAGGAATTTGATTGATGTGAAAAAAATGTACTTATAAAAAATTATATTATTCGTATTTAAGAATAAGTTTGAATTTAATTTTAAGAAATATTTATATAGCTATTAATAACAATTTAGTTGAATCATTAATCTTATTATGAGTCGGATATTTACATTTATTAAACGGTTGGTTTTTATACAATCGAAATACTTGTTTGTGAAATAGTTATGAATTATCTGATATTGTCAGTGTGTGTAATGTACAAAAATATGCTTTTAATAAATTAAATTCAAATTGAAATAAAATTAGAATTGAAAGATATTCTAAAATGTTATTCCCAACATTTAAATTAGTTAAAAATTAAAAATAATTGACTTATTGGTGTGAGTATCACAGTTAAGTATATAATTAAAATTACACATACAAAAGTAAAAGAAGATAGCAAACAAACAAAAGTTGGATTATAATAATTGAAATAACAAATAAAATAATAGAAATAGCATGTCAACTTATATATAGAATAATAATTTATACTATTAAAACTTTTAATTTGTTTTTATCTCTAATTTATATAACATACAAAAAAAGACTTCACATTATATCATGGTAATTGATTACATACAACAGTATTGACATTGTATCAACGGATAAGCATATGTGCTTTTAGCATCCTACACACATTCATGAACAAAAAAATATTTATGTTCTTACACATAATACATCATAATCAATTACTAACATGACTATCATCGATAATTGACATCAAAAATAGCACATTTAGTTCATCATCATAATCAAGCATTACTTCAATTTAGTTATGAACAAATAACACATTTCTATCATCCAAAAAAAATAATACCAATTAATTAGGTGTGTTTGGATTTGAAAATCAATTTGAGAAAGTGAATTTGAGGGAAAAAAATATAAAGATAGAATTGTTTGAATTAGGGAAAAAATATGAGAAATGAAGAGATTTAAAATGAAAATTTATAAAAGTTATAAATTTGATAGATAAAAAAATGTTTTAATTGATAATTATTATTTATATTATTATTATTATTATTTATATTACTATTATTATTTATATTACTATTATTATTATTTTAATAATAATTTATATTTTATTATTTTTATTATATTATTAAAAAATATAACAAAAAATAATTATATATATATAAGTAAATATAATAAAATATGTATATATACATATTTTATTTTGTATTAGACTATTTCTACCCAAATCTTCACATCAATGTGAGGAAAGTTTTCAAATATATTTTATCTTGTTTTTCATATAATTTTGATTTTTTTTCACAAATCCGTCCTCACTTAATTGCGTCGTTAGAACCAAACACGAGCCTAGAAAAGAAAAAGAATTATTTGGCTGAACGTTCCACAGATTAGTAGAAACAAAACTCATTATATTCTTGTATTTTGTTAACATGTATTTTAGTGCTTGAGGATTTGGTTTATTTGAGCCAAATCAATATCATCTATTTCTTTATTTAAGTTTTTATTTTTTGGAAGAGAAAAGACAAACGAGAAATCAGAAGCATAATCTAAAAAAAGAATAGCATAAAGTTGAGTGAGTATATTGCTCAATTTTAATTTCCATTATGTACTCCAGAAACAAATTTAGTTTATTGTTTTAATATAACTGATATGTGGGTCAACCCTTGCATGCGTGTCTGTGCCTAGTCCCTACTTTATAATCATCCGTGATAAGCCATTGTTTATGACGTTTACGAGATGTTAACTACTTATTATTATAATCAGTACTGCTATATTATTATTACTGTTATTAATTGATCAAGGAATAACTTCTGACTTTTTTTTTTTCCATCAACTTTCCTTAATGCACGTTGAATTTTGGACTTTTTAAGTACTTTGTCTGATTAATACTAGTTGAAGTGGAGAATAATTTTATTCTATGAATTAATCTTTTTAGGTTGCGTTAGTGTAAAATTTGAATTCTACTATTGAAAGCTATGAAACAAAACTTACTCTGGATTCATAATGAATCATTGCTATATATTATACTCACACGAAGTCTGGTAACACGTACATGGTGTAAACATAAAGTTTATAGGTGGGGAACATTCATCCGATAAACTTGCATATGAAGGAAAATAGCATGTTATGTGTTCGTATTTTAATACTTATTGGTTTTAAGAGGTGTAAAAAAGCTTGAGTAGGAAAAAAATTATGACTTTAATTTTGGGGACGATGCGTGAAAATTGTCATAATAAAATCATCGTGTTGAAAGCTACTAAAGAGAAATGCACATGAAAAATCAATCATACATCATATTTGGTCCTGTCTGAATCTAGCTCCTTAAAAGATGCACGGTGACGTGTGGTGCAAGAATTGTAGTCACGTTGAGAAAAAAATAATGGAATAAGTTAGAGGTACATGGATAGGGTGTTGAAAAGAAAACTGAAATTGATGAAGAATAAAATTAAATATATAACGGAAACCATTTTGTAGATGTCGAACAACATCACGATAAGATCAAAGGAGATTTGAATAAATTGGGAAGCAAAAGTGTGGGAGGCGCACTATCAATCACATGAATAATGCAAAATAAAAAATAAAAAAAAAAAATAGATGGTCCTAATGTATGAAAACTATTAACAATTTTATTATTAGTAGTATATTTTTGTGTGAAAGGAAAATATAATCAATAAGTTTATGTAAAAATAAAATGTGGAAAGCTAAATAAGAAATTTTGGTAGTAGAAAATTGTGGTGATTTCAAGAACATGGGTTCAAACTCTTTTCTACCTTTTAGTTTTTTTAAAAAAAAATAAAATAAAATATTGATAGTGGATAAAGCACTCCAGGTTTAAAGGCATTATTGAGGGATCCAATATGTCAAGTGGTGATTAAAATATTAATATAATAAAATAATATTAAAATAATAAATAATATTAAAAAATTGTTGAATAGTAAAATTTTTGGACTATAAATAGTCATGAGAAGGGAGGCTATTCTGCACAAAGAAAGGAAGAATCAAGTGAGAAATCTTGAGAAATAGAGAAGAAAGAGTTAGGAAGAAACTTTTAGTTGCAAGAAGAGTAGAGGTTCTGGAGGGTTTTTGGGGAAACAAATTTTGAGCAAGAGATTAAGTCTGGAATAGAGGTAGGGGAGCTAACCTTTCTAAGCTTTTATATTATGATTTAGTATTGTTTTATTACTATTCATGTCTTGAAATTATGTGTAAATACTGTTAATGAAAAACATATGTGCCTACTGTATATCTATCTATATTGAATTTCTGTGTTAATATTATATGTTGTTGTTTTGAATCTGTAAATAAGAAATTTGTTAAAACTAGTGGAGGAACACTTTGGCTAAGGAAAGACTTGGTATGTTTATATTTAAGTTGTCCATTGTGACATACCTCTCTTTCTTGGAAGTCTACTCGACAAGTTTTTAACTTAAATCTTGTTGAACAGATTATGTACTGTTAAATTATTGTGCAATATATCTTCTTGGAATGATAATTTCTGATGAATTCATGTTATTGTGGTAGATATGGAATTATGAATTATAATTGTGATGGTAGGACAGAGAAATCTTAAAAACCGGAGTTGGTACATCCCTGATCATAAATCCAGTAAGTTGTGACTAGTCATGTGTACTAGCGTTTATGGCGAGTTTGATTCTTCTCCGGTGACCATTTATGGTGATATTTTAGTATTGTTAATTTATTTTGTGATATATTCATTTTGTATGATTTCTGTGATGATTGTAATGTATTATATTGGATTTAAATTTATGCATATGAACAACATGATATGAGTATTATGGGGAAATTTCGTAATGGTATAATATGAGTTGAGGAATGTGAGCATGGTATGAGTCTCGTGGAGAGATTCTGTAATGATATGGTATTTGTGTATATGTTGATGTTGATGGTCCTGATGTTAGAGGTTATCCTGATACTCTAATAATCATCCCGTCTCAAGTAGAGAAGGATGAATTATGTGGTGAGAGGGGCAGGAGGTCCTGGTCTATGTGCCGATTTTGAACATAGTGTTGAGGACTAACCTTGTGGATGGTATGGAGTATTTTGGAAGTGTATTTGTAAGAAGAAGTAGAAGTCATCACAAGTGCATAACCTCCCGTGACCGCTGATCAACGTATCATCCGAATGAGTGTCTATTGGGTATTGTGGAATGAGTGTCTATTGGGTATTGTGGAATGAGTGTCTATTGGGTATTGTGGAATGAGTGTCTATTGGGTATTGTGGAATGATTGTCTATTGGGTATTGTGGAATGAGTGTCTATTGAGTATTGTGGGATGAATGTCTATTGAGTATTGTGGGATGAGTGTTTATTATGTATTGTGGGATGAGTGTCTATTAGGAATTGTGATATGATGGGATCAGTATCTATGATGTGATTGTTGTATGATGGTATGAAGGTGTCTGACATAATTATTATATGATATTTGTTGAGTGTATCAAAGTAATTATGCATGTTTTATAAATGATTTGTTGCATGTTAGCTCACCCTACTTGTTTGTGTTTGTGTATCTGCGATGATCGTATAATTCGTTATACGGGAGCAGATGAAGGAATGTCGTCTCATTCAGTGCCAATGAAGAAAGAGATAGAAGAATAAATGAGAAGAATTCGAGTTATATTTATGAATTTGTAGTTGAAATCTGAATTTAAAAGATATATAAATATATATCAACTATGAATTATCAAGTGTAAGATTATGGGATGTTACCTTAAATGTAATGCTACAATATATCAATCATGAATTATCAAGTATGAGATTTTGGGATGTTACATGTGTGTAAAGAATTCTTGCCAGGTACTATAAATAAAACTAGATATGTTTTTACTTTATTTATTTTTAATTAGCAAGAATATAATTTTTAGGATTAGTTTATTTCATCTTTAATTAGTAATTTAAATTATTGATTTACTTTCTTTATATATATATATATATATATATATATTTAATTTAACTGAGTTTTAATATTTGTGAAATATAATTTGTTTAGTAATGTTAAATTCACATTATTGCAGTTTAAAAATTTGATTAACTTTTTTTTCTAACATCACATCCTACAATACAATTTTTTTTACTGGGTGCTTATCCTTGTACTTTTTTATTTTTTTATATTTTTTTTTTCACTTCCAAAATTTTAGCTCTATGCCTTTTTCATTAAGAATTAATCCGCTTTCAAAAATCGATTAAATTTTTTTATAAATTTGAAAAATCATTAAAATCTTAATCGATTTTTAAATAACAATAAAAAGATCGATTAAAATTCTTTATTGTTTCTTATATTTTTTAATTTTAGTTTACATTTTTATTTAATAATAATAATAAATTATTAATATTAATTATTAAATAAAAAACAAAAAAGTAAACTAAAACAAAAATTAAAAAATAAAAAACTTAACGACTTTAGAATCTCTTAACCAGTTTTGAAAAACTGGTTAAACAATTTTCTTAACCAACTTTTGAATGATAAAGTTTCTTATCTTTTTCAATTTTTTATTTTAGTTTATTTTTTTCACTTAATAATAATAATAATAATTATTACTATTTTAGTTTACTTTTTGTTTATTATTATTATTATTATGATAATGATAATTAAATAAAAAACAAAAAAATTAAACTAAAATATAAAAAAAATTAAAAAAGAAGCTTAACTATTTTCGAAAATGAGTTAAAAAATTTACTTAACTGGTTTTCAAAATCCAGGTTTTTATTCTTTTTACTTTATTTAATTTTTGTTTTGTATTTAATAATAATAATAATAATATTATTATTATTAAATAAAAACAAAAAGGTAAATTATTTTTTTTAAACAATCAACCGATTTTAATTGAAAGTCAATAAAAAATTTACTAATTTTCGAAATTTAGATCTCATCAATTTTCGAAATTCAGTTAAGATCTTACTTTCAAAAATTAATTAAAATTTTAAGGTTTTCAAAATTTATAAAACTCTCAATTAATTTTTAAAATTTAATTAATTCTTATTGAAAAAAAGGACAAAATTAAAATTTTGGAGGTGAAGAAAAAAAAAATACAGGGAAAAACATCCGTTTTCACTTCTCTCCTCCTTCCATTCCAGGCCCATCACCTTATTCCACATATTTTCTACTATATTTAGTTAATTGAGAAACAAAGTTGAAATTCTAAATTATCACTAACATGTGTTCACTTAGGGAAATTACTGTTTAAACAGTTTGGTGAACAATTATTTGAAATGAATTTAATGTTCACATTCAGAGAAATGCACTGACAGATTTAAAGGGAAATGTGGGATAATGTATTTTCACTCACTCGTAATGAAATTTGTAGGGATCAATTAAAAAAGTCTGAACTAGTCCTCTATCCTTATGTTTGGTTCGAACCAATGAGACCTATGCCTAGGGAGATTGCAAAAGGCAAGGACTTTCCACAATTTTTTTTTCACATAATTATTTCTACAACTTTTTTTTTGTCAAAGTACACCTAGAGAATATCTTACAATATATATTTTTTTAATAAACTTAGAAGTCAACCATTTTTAAATTACAAATTTTCTGTCTCTATATATCCAACTCACTCTTTTTTTTAATTGAATATTTTCCCCTCTCATTTTATCAACCTGAAAATGACAAACTATCAATTTAATGAGATTTTGAAAACTATTTTCCTTCGAATTATAACTTCCAAAGGAATTTTAAATTTATAATCAGTTTTAAAATTATAATTTTTTTACATTTTTAATATTAATTTTAATAATTAACGTTAATTTTTACTTTTTATAAACATTTTTACAATTAAATATAACATTAACAATTATCATTTTATATTACTTTAATAACTATATGCATTTTGACAATCTTTAATTTTTACTAATTGAATAAATTTTTTATCTGTCACATCAATCAAATTCTAGACTAATTTTTACAAACTTTACTTCAAAATCCACTCTCACTTACCTTCAAATTTACTCAAATAAACAATAAAAGATTTATCCTCAAATTCCCTCAAATTCATTCACTCATTTCCAATTCATCTCCTCCAAGTGAACAAAGCCTAAATATAGTTAAAAAGATATTAATATTTTAAAATTTGTTACTTTGTTTTGTCGTGCTATGAAGATGAAAAAATATAGAAATAGATAATGAGAGATGAAGAAAGATGGTTAGAGATGAAAAAAGAAAGGAAAAGACATTCCAACACGAAAGATGAATAAAATTTTAATATGTGATATAAAAAAGAGTATTAGCATTAATTTAAGGAAATGATCATACAACTTCATACTAAAAATCGATTTTTTTTCTTTCTTTTAAAAAATCAATAAAAATAAACTATTACTTGAATTAGTATATACTTGAACTTGTTTTTGGTTTTTTATAAAAAAAAATAGCTGTTGTTTAAAGATTTTGTTTATTTTATCTCTTAAACAAATTGAATTAATACTTAAATCAATATACACCTTTTATTTTTTTTCTATACAAAAATGAAGTTACTTTTTAAGTTAATATATGACTATTCTTATATTTTCTTACTTTTTTTTATACGATTTTTTTATTTAAGGATTTATCTATATCTACATATAAGATATTTTTAATATTTTTGGTGTTATTTTCTTACTTAAAAATATCTTATACTTTATTTATAATGTATCTTGTAATAAGATTTTATACACCATTTAAACATTTCATTTATTATTTATTTTTGGGTTAAATATGTTTTTAGTTCCTCAAGTATAAAGTGTTTTTGGATTTCATTCCTTTCTCAAACTTTGGTATACTTTTATCATTCCCTTTAGAAACTTTAATTTTTAGTCTTTGAAAACCAATCGCGTTAAATTTTTAAATTTAATCTGATGTACCACGTATGATGCCAACTTACTTGTTCACTGTGTGCCACGTTTGTGTCACGTTCGTTAAGTCACTAGTTTCCACCATCATCATTTTCATCTTCCCACTGTAAGACCTTCGTACTGTTGTGGCGAAGCAAACCTGCAAACCCAAACCACCATTGCGAAGCCAAATCGAAGTCCATAAACCTTCATCGCGCATTAGTTCATCTTCCTTCACCACCATAGAGACCCAAATCAGAACCCAGAAACACCAAAATCACATAACCATAAATCCCCAATTTTCAAAAACCTCCACAATCATCAATTTCAATTTCACAGTTGAACCTAAACAAAAGAGAATTATTGTCTAACCCTTTACCTGCCAGAAAGATTAGCAATATAGACTCTTTAACTCAATTTATTTGTTGGCCAACTAAACAAAAGAGAACTAGTGTGTAAGTGTTGTCTGGTATTACTTACTTCAGGATTTCAATGCGAGACAATCAAAGATTTTTCACTGCATCAAATATTGTTTGTAGCAAGTGTGAAGTGTGCTTTTCAATGAATTTGGATGGAGTTGAGATAGGATTTTCTCTGAATTTGTTTTCCTCTGAACTTGAACCACAATATTTCTTGAATGATGCATTTCTTACTTCCCTAAAGGTCATGATTTTCACTTCAAACAAATATCTTGATCTGCTGGATTATCAGTTTCACAATTAACAGAACCACCAGACAAAACTCGGTCATCCTCATCAAGCCTAACACTCTCTTGATTGCTTGGGATGAAATGTTTTCCCCTATCATTAACAAAGGTATTAACTTTTAGTTCATGTTTCCCAACTGAGATTGAAGTGAGACAAGATACTGCCCAGTGGTTGGGCTCAAAACAAATGATGCACATACAAGGACATTCGTCTAATCCTCCATATGAATCTATATTCTTTTGAAGATCTGCCAGCTTGTTCTCTACAATTTCCGACAGTTGAAAAAAATTTAGAGTGAGAGTTGAAAAAATTTATAGGTTTAATCTGAGGTTGTGATGATGGATCGTTGCGCCACGACAGTGTAGTTGTGGTGGATGGTGCGTTCAAGGTGGCGGTGGCTAGGGTTTCATTATTGGGAGAATATTATGATGTCGTGACAATTGATATGTCAAGGCTATTAATGAGATACTCTTTTATTGGTTGTGGAAAGTGAGAATTTTTAGACAACTTGGTACATCGTTAGCCAAACAAAATTTAGAGCAAATTATAGTTTTCTTAAGGAAGATGATCAAAGTGTACTAAATTTTAAAAGAGTGACTAAATCTAAAATAGTGTCATAGCTGAGAGAATAAAAACATATCTAACCTTGTATTTTCTAATAGTATTTGATTCACAATTGAAAACAAGCGTAAACTATTTGGTATTTGAATCTCGATTAACGTGCCTGGAGATTATGACCGGAGATTTTGCTATTACATCCAGCTATTACATTAAGAAACAGAGTATTGTAAGTAGTTTTTGATTTCTCTTTTTCTCGTTTCCATCATAGCTCAAATCTTAAATTTTATTATCTAAAATTAAAAACATAAAAAAAAGAAAATAAATAAATATCGCAACCGGGATCGCGATAGGACGACGAGTCGAAAAACAGACGGGTTTGAGAAAAAGATTTTGGGAGTCGCCACCATAATTTATTGTGAAAAAACTATGGAAAACCATAAAATAAGACATGGTCTACGAAAACTTGATTTTAGGTTTGGGAATCGGTTACGCGTAAGGAAGGTGTTAACACCCTACTACGCCTACCCAAAGACACTACCTTTGATTAAATGTATAAAGTTGACGTGGTTTTTCAAAATATTTAATTTTTCCTAAAAATAATAATATAAAGAAACTAATAAGAAACAAAAAATATTTTTTTTATGAACTGACAAAGATTGACCTTGCTCCTACATATATCCATTTATGATGGATAATCAGGGATCGCATAGTTCTTTATCTAGAAAAAAAGTTTGTAAGTTTGTTTGAAAATTATTAGGGATTGTTTGGGATTTTCGAAAAGCGAACATCGACAAGGATGAACATTGTTTCTTTTAAAGATTTTTGTATTCTTCTATTTGAAAAAATATGGTGGGAAAAAAAGAAAAGGAAAGCGACCGACCATAAACCGACGTGTACCTATACCCTTTGTTTTATGATTTAATATTTTTTATAGAAAAATACGTGATAAGAAATATTTTTTTTATTTTTGTTTTGAAATTGTTTATTTATTATTTATTTCTTAAAAAAAAATATCACGTGATGCGGGATATATGACCAATACCAAAAACCTGAAAAGATATTTCTTTTTTATGAAAAAAAACATTATTGTTGTAGAGTAAAAAAAATAAAATCTTTTAACAAAAACCTTCAAAGTACAATATATAAAAAAGAGAAGGAGAATAGTGCTGAAATGACATACCTTTTTGGCTTTAAGTATTCCCCAGTTCTTCCTTGCTAGTTTTTTTTTGGCTGAGTTCCTCAAGGGTGAGAACTTACTTTCGTCTATACTCTCTCTCACTCTTTTTATCTCTATTATTTCAGAGTGTATCTCTCCCCTCTTTTTTGTCTATCACAAGCTGCGTAAATACACACATTGTAATATTATGATAATCTTGATTGTGAATTAATTGACAATAAACAAAATAGGAAAAGAAAATGTCTTGGTTCCAATAAAAAGAAATCAAATAATATTCAAGATATTGATTATAATTATTGTCAGAAAATTTGTTCATTTAAATCTTTTATTCTTTATTTTTAATTATTTACTTACTCGGACGAAATTGGATGTTGACAATAAAATTCCTAAATATTCTAGACAATAATAAAAATAATATATTCTACTTTAATACTCTCAAAATAAATTTCTAAATGCTTATACAATAGTATTTTTCTTTATATTAAACTGAGTTAAAATTTGAAAATAATAGCTTAAATCTCTTTAAAATGATAGTAAAAGACATCTTACATATGTCCAAGGTTTCTTGGCCGACCTGTTCCTGATCAAATAATATACATAGACCTGTTAAGTCCATATATATTTGGTTTATATATATTTGATAGGACAATATCACGTTAACAATAACTTATAATTAATTACAATAATTTAAAATTAACAAGTTATTTGGTCACATGCTTCAAGTCACGCTATGGCAATTCATACTTTACACGACTCATCTTGCAGAGGATTCTTGGATTACATAAATTAACCATGTTCATGGAAGACTAACATTTACATATCAAGAAGTCATAGCTTCGAAATACTTCCTAATAACTCAATATCCCTTCCAAATCAGTTATGGAACTATAATGAATCCTTTCATGTAAGAAAAAAAAAGCTAGACAATCATGTGTTAAAATCTAATGCTGTATTAATTATCAACTCACTTTTACTGTATAAACATACTATAGAACTAATAAAAAAAACTAGGATCTCATGCACCGGCAATGTCAATATATTCACACGTTCTAAAAGTTCCAAAAGAATGATATATACTGTAAAACTAAATATTAATGGTTAATTCGATGAACAATAAATATAACAAATAATAAATTTTGTTAGGATAAACTTTGATATCATATTAATAAGAAATGAACTTTAAATCTAATTTAACTTCACAAAATTAACTTGTGAAAAAGGTTTGTACCAATTTATATATTATAAATTCATTTTATTTTTAGTTAATGTGAAACTTCTAATAACATATACATGTTTATCAAACTTCTAAGAAATGAACTTTAAATCTAATTCAACTCCACAAAGTTGTTGTTTTCTGGTATGATGCTGAGGAACATGGAGTGACGTTGAGCATCACGAAGTCAGCGAGCCACTGGATTCCAGGGCACTAAGCGACTAGTTTGGACGCTAGGTGCTGAACCTTGCGAAGACAGTGAGCTCTTTGTGTCTTGGGCGCGGAGGGGACATTCTGGACTGTTGAGTGTTGTGTTCTCTGTTTGGTGGACGCTGAGCAGTAGGAAGATGCGCTACTAAAGGTCTGAGCTATTATTTCTCTTACTTCGTTTAAAAGTTTTGTACTTTCAAAAGTTTATTTGTTTAGAATATTTCATACAAATTAATAAAATAGGTGTAGAGATTGTATATGTTGATGATTGATGAATATGGTGGTGTCTATGATGTTATTTCAAATATGATGAGATAATGAATTATGGTTATTGGTATAATATCAATGTTTGGTGTAATTCCATGGATCTCGTGTGGTAAGACTTTATGGTGGCATTCAGTAGTAGTGTGTTGCATTGAGGTAGGGACTCAGTCTTGAAAGTTATCTTGACACTCAAATAATCACAATCTCAAGTAAAGAAGGGAGTTATGTGGTGGGGAGTAGCAAGAGTATAAGTGGAAAATACACGGTATTTATGGGGCTTTATGACAATCAAGCTCATTAATTCATATTGGATATGACAATAATGTCGTATATTCATATTTGATACGACAATCAAACCATTAATATTTAATAATATACCTGCTAACTGTCCATAAATACCGTATATTTCAACATGTGTATTAATTGGTCATCAACGACATCCATCTTACTTGGCTCACAATCATTGAATTACCGGTCGGGTCCTTTCCTAAAAGGGTCGGCTATCCATGTATAATACATATGTGAACAGAAGATAAAGTTTAAGTATAGGTACTTATCGGAAAGGATACTGTGTTTAGGAGATATAAAGATCATAATTATTTTTAATACTTTGAAAATATTTTTGATGGTTTAACTATTTAATTATAGGAACTCTTGTACATAATCTTTCACTGAAATTTTTTTTTCCAGTGGAGGTTATTTTGTAGAGGTTATAAAACCCTACGAGCAAATTATTTTATTTTAAGATGTGTCTAATGAATTATCTAAAAGCAGTGGGGTTTAATTTTCTTTTTTGAAGAGGTTCATGAAATTCCCAAAATAATAGATTAAACTTTTCACTTTCCCACGACTCTCATTTTATTTTCAAACTTTCCTTCTTGCCTCGCTCTCTTAACGTTTTTTTTCCTCTTCTTCGTTCCTTCTCACCTAATGCGTTCATCAAACCTAAACATAAGTAGTTCGACGGATCTCATAGAGGAGGTTGCCGTTGAACTGAAAGAGGGAGTCGCAGACCTGCTATGAGGTGATTCTGCTGTGACACGTGTAATAATAACCCAGATCTTACATTGTAGCTTAGGGAGACACATGAGTCGTTTTTGTTTTTGTTTCATTGTTTTATGAGAGTTTTTATAATGTTTGGTGCATTTTGCAGTGATAATAAAAACATTGTTTCTGTTTCTGTTTCATTGTGCCTATAGTGATAATAAAAACATTGAAATGGCAATTTCAGACCTTTTCTGAAAATCTGATTAATGGGTTTTGGTTGTTAATTTTTTTCTCTTTTGGTGTTGATTTATGTTAAATTTTGCAGGCTGGATTTGCTGGAGATGATGCTCCAAGGGCTGTGTTCCCTAGCATTGTGGGTCGTCCGCGTCACACTGGTGTGATGGTTGGAATGGGACAAAAGGATGCTTATGTCGGTGATGAGGCTCAATCCAAGAGAGGTATTTTGACTCTAAAATACCCAATTGAGCATGGCATAGTTAACAACTGGGACAATATGGAAAAGATCTGGCATCACACTTTCTACAATGAGCTACGTGTGGGCCCAGAAGAGCACCCTGTTCTCCTCACAGAAGCACCACTCGATCCCAAGGCCAACCGAGAGAAAATGACACAGATTATGTTTGAGGCCTTCAACACTCCAGCTATGTATGTTGCCATCCAGACAGTGCTTTCCCTTTATGCTAGTGGTCGTACAACTGGTAAAGATTTTTCTGTATCTGATTCTCCTTTTTTTGGTTTCTGGTAATTAGGGACATGATGCATGGTATTAGAATGTTTGTGGTCGTCAAGCCACTTGTACTTATTAGAATTACATAATTATTTCAAATGAGTATAGTTTAAATGTTCACAATATACGAAGTGTGTGCACTATATACCAACAAGGTAAGATAGTATCTGTTTTATTGGGTTTATACATAAATTGAAACATTGTTTGCTTCATCCTTGATTCTTATTTCTAAGATTATTTTTGTTTACACAATTGGTCTTGTTCTGCTTCTAAATCAGTACATCTTGCTAAAATCGTTATTTATTGCTGATTAGTTATGTTAACATTGAAAATTGAAGTTTACTGGCTAAGGTTTACTATTCCTTACTGGTCTTATAATTAAAAGTTTGAGCATCTGGTTCTGTTCTTGCGCTTTGAAATGTTTCATGATTGACTGAGGTTTACTTAGTCTACTCAGTACCTCTAACTGGAGATGTGCGAAGGCTTTGGGTGAATACTTGGCTGAAAGGAATATCATGGGAATTTGTGAGTAGTTTATGTAAAAAGATATTCTGCGAATAATGTTGTTCTCTGCAATCTACATAGCTTTAAGTCCTGGTTTCTGATTTTGATGTTGCTTTATGATGCAATAAATGATGGTGATACTCGTGCAATCACACGCAGGTTGGGGCAAGATGACAATCTTATTGGTGTTTTGAGCACGGACAATTCCAAAATAGACGAGCAACTGCTTCAGATGTCTAAGTCACGGGACATTGTTGGTAAGTATATGAGCTTGAGTTTATGTACATGTTTCTAAAATTGGAATTACATGGATGCTATTTCAATTTCCAGGTGTTGATCTAATAAGTGGAGTATCATGAAAAAGTCCACTTGAGTGGGTTGATAAAACAAAGCAACAATGGGAGTTTAGTTTCGGTAAAGTGGCAGTAGAGAATTTTCATGTACGTAATGTTGTATGCTATTAGTACTGAAAATTTTTACTATTGAGTAATTCATTAAACCTATTCCATTTTATAAGAAACCTATACCAAAACCAATTCCCAATGAAGAAGCAAAATTCAAAGTCTTTTCCCAAGTCTTTTATAAATTTAACTCCATTGTTTCAAGATCATCTTCTTAATGGAATTTCCTCTGTTAAATGTTAATAAGTGCAGTATTGGTGTTACACGTGCATGCTAGATACTCAAACACCAGGGAATAATCCCTGTAATATACATCCTTCAAAGTCAAGCACTTTTATTGCATCAACAATATTAATACTGACTTTGGAAACACTGATATTTGTTTTAATTATGGTTTTGTTTTTGTGCTTACAGGGATCTCAAATTAGCATGTCTTTCAATCTTAAATATATCTTTTTATTTGAAATTGCTACCAAAATGGATGAAGGCAGAGAACCACTATGAAGAAAGTTGCCAATTAGTCAAAGCAAGATCAGTCGTGGAATGATTCAAGTTGCCATTTTTCCCTCTTGAAGACAGAGAGAGGCCACATAATATGTTGTTGCATATTACACAATTTTTGAACTCTGAAGATTTTGTCTTAGCTTATGCTCTTATTAAGTCTAGTTGAATTTCTGGAAACATTATTTTTTTTTATATTTGTATTGTAATAGTCAATACTTTATCTTAAATCATCAATAAAAATAATTTTGATTAATTTTTTGTGTATTTTATAATTTTATATATTTTATTTATTTCTTATTATAAAAAATAGATTTTATTAAATTAAGAAATTATAAATGTAAATAGATAATTATAAATAAAAGAAATTTCAAACTTTTACAAAATAATAATAACTAATAGAAGAGGTTAAAACTCTTCCTACAAAAATCTCCACGATATAAATCTAACAACAGGAGTTGGTTAACAAAAGTCATTAAAAATCTTCGCAAGTTAATAATTATGATTCTAATCGTGAAGTTTTTGAAAAGCCTTTGAAAATTAATTTACAGAGGGTAAAAAACTCTGCAAAATGAAAAACAAACCTGTATTAAATAATAGTTTTTTTAGTGTTCTATTAAATTATAGTTTTTTTGTAATGTTTTATTAGGATTATATCGAGATTACTATAATGCTATTTGTTATATGCTTTCCTTTAAGTGAATTGTTTTTGTTTACTGGATATGTCAACTTCTATTGTAATGTTAAAACTATTAAAATGTGGGATATTACACATTCTATTATATTTAACTTTGCCTAATTTTCTGTTCATGTCCACTATTTTTAAGCCGTTTTCGTCAAATTTATGTTACTCTTCCTATATGTCAAAGACAGCAGGAAGAAGTCTTTGGCCTTAATTAGGAAATTACCCTATGTCCGTGAAGCACTTCTTGAGGGATTTTCCAAATCATCAAGAGTCACAATTCCCCCACCATCTTTTGCCACGACTCAGCAGCGAGTGGTTAATCCGTGCATTATCGCAGAACCTGCATAATTCCGCGCTGGCAAATATAGTAAGCAAAGCTATTCTAACTCAACAGTTTATATATTGAAAAAAAAAGTTCCAAGTGGTTATGTCCTACCAAGTGTACTTCAAGAGAATTCAGACAAAAAGGGCAGTTACAGAATGATCGCATATGTCAGCAGGTAAGAATAAGCTCCTTTTTGACACGTTCTTTGTCAGGAATACTTCAAACTGTTTTTTTCAAGACAACGTGGTGCCTGAAAAGGGTCATGAGCAAGTGGTTTCATGTTTTAAGGGGTGCAAAAATTTTGTTTAGAATGCGTTTCAAGAAGTCGCCAAAAATTTATAAACGTCATTGCTGACCACTCCCTTCAAAGTTTCCAACCTTTCTTCAGCATAGAGACACTTGTGGATGACAAAATATTTTCCTTGAATTTACCTGACGAAAGCAAAGAGACTTGTCAGCCTAAAGCATTTGATCTTGTCTCGTACCAAACACAAATAATGTTTTACTGAAAGAATACAGGTCAAACCAAAACGCTTCTCTTAAAGCATTATTTGCAAAGAATAGGAGGTAAAGATACCTACAGATACAATAAGCTTGGCCTCTGATTTAAGCTGCTGTACACTCCAGAAATAGGAATTCAATTCACCTTGCATGCCGCTATTTTCGTTTCACTGGTAAAACTTACCAAAAATACTTAAATACCATGTGATGTTCGAGAATTTCCAATGACCTATCTCACATCCGTCTTTTGCTATCTCTAGAAGAGTTTATGAAAGGGGACACACACATAAAAGCACTGAATATGGAAACACAGAGAATTTCTTAATGGGCACAGACCTCCCAGAAAGAATTATGCCAAGCGAATCTTACCCTTACTTGTTCAACAGATCTTTGTACTGAAAATTGTTTCATCCGATCCACCTATACAAGTCAACTAAAGGAAGGACTAACGTCTCGGAGAAGAACTTCCATTCTCAACTTGCTCAACAATCACTTATCCATGAGCAAGTTGAAGATGGAGGTTTTCAGGAACGCAAGAAGCACATTAGATCGGAATTCCAACAAATTCAAGTTTCGTCCCAAAATTCTCCGTTGCCAACAGATACACCAATAACGAAGTTGTGTGGTCTATCCCATGGTAACAACCTTTGGCTTTCTTCCTCTACTAAACCAAACAATGTACAGGTTATCATAGGTATAGAAACTGATCAGCAATGATGCATCAAATTGAGAGTTTAGAAAACAAAAAAAGAAGAAGCTATATATAACGTTACGGCAAAGACGAGACTGAAAAAGAAACAGAAAGCAAAAGAAAAATAGATACGAGAAGCTTCACAGAATCAATGATGCAATGGAGATCTTTCTCCTTCAAATTTTGAGCTGCAACGTAGGTGATTGGTTTGCAATGGAAAAGATTAATATCGTGGGAGAGCGAATCATGGTTATATAGGGCATGACTTTGACTCTATCGGTTTCCTGTCAGTTTCTAGGAACTTACTCGGTTCTAATGATTTATATATTTATTGAACGATCAAAAATTACATAGACTTTTTCAACGGGAAGAGAAATTACTACAGAAATGTCAATGTGAATACACATACATTTATACTTGTCGGAATCATATAATCATTTACTATGTAATCATTCTCAATTGAGAAACAAAGTTGTCCAAGTCTGACTTTGAACAATTTAACCTTTATTCCCTGACCCTTTCTTCACTTGAATAGATTTAGGAGAGAGTAATTGGGTGAATTTGAGAGGATTTGAAGATAATTTTTTTTATTGCTTATTTGAGTGAATTTGAAAATAAGTGAGAGTGAATTTGGAATTGATTGATATGACGGATTAAAAAAATTTAATTGATATGACAAATTAAAAGAATTTACTTCCAAATTCATTATTATCTACTTTCAAATCCACTCAAATAAACAATAAAAATATTTATTTTCAAATCCTCTCAAATTCATTTAATCACTCTCCCTCAAATGCCGTGTTTATGAGGTGGAAAGAGGGTTCCGAAAGGCGCACACTTTTTTGTTGTTGGACATGTGTAATAGTCTATTTTCAGGTAGTTTGATTGGGGTATTTATTCACGTATTATAATTTTTTCTATTGATTTTGAAAAACATCGGGTTGATAGATGTGTCGAAAGAAAAGTTTCTATAAAAATATATAAGTTATTTATAATGAGTAAGACCTTTAAGATTTAGCATTTGACTCTCAATCTCTTTTGTTAAGGTTGAGAGGTTGTGTAGTCTTAAAAATTTAATGATCCAATATTTAAGTTTATTTGTACTTGCGAAATGTACAGGTATTGCGACATGTATAATATATTTACAATAGATTATTTAAGAAAACATGATTTTAAGGTTCATTTGTCGAAGTTTTTTATTTAACGATTAAAGGCAGATCTTTCTATTTCAAATTTCACATATTTAAACATGTCAACACATTTTAGTTAGTACGTATAATTTTTTTTTTAATGTAATGATGCAGGTCTACACCTCACTAAGAGAGGCCCAAATTTGAAATTGTTTTTATTTTTACATGTAGACTTAGAATCTTATAAAGTAATATTTTCCTTCTTTGTCTTGACATAGAAGATGGGTGAGTTCTCAACCACTCTCGCTAGGCATATGATTGAAGGAAACTTTTGTGATAAAAGTCGAAAAGTTTGTCCAAATGATTTGATAATATAAATATTACGTTATTGACGGAGATATTAGATATTCATGGATTAAGTGCGAAATATTCTAAAATTTTGAAAAATGAGGTCATTAAAATTCACCTATAAAAAAATTATTCATGCAAAATTATTGGATTTGGACATTTTATAGTGAAGAAATGCCTATGTTTGTTTATTCGACTGAACATTACATGACATAAAAATACATCCATAAGTAAATTACATTATTGTCTTATCGATGGATTAATTGTTCGTCAATAATTATTCTAAGTATATGTTTTTCCATCTGATTTGTATGTCGGTAATTCTAACAGACCTTTAATTCGTCGATAAAATTTACACACTAAATATTGACTAATTTTTACCCATTAGAAATATGTAAAAACATGCGATTATCCACGAATTTTCGTAGTTACCAATAGATAACGACCATAGATAATAAACGATTCTTTTAGTGATTAAACTAAGTGCTAAAAGCACACATCGCCAACCATTGAGGGATATAGAATAAGCATTAGAGCAATAACTTTCAATTTTTTTTAGTTGAGGTCATGAATAAACTGACTTTGAAATACATGGTCCTTAAAATTGACTTAGTCACAATATCTCGATATTTGAGATACCACTTGAAACAAGAAGATCAAATGTTGGTCATTAAGGTGTTCAAATGGAGTTTGTTATAAGATGTTTGTAGTAACTCTTATCAACACACCACATTGGATTAATTTAGTAATCTACAAAATAGATCCATCTAATCTATTTGAGATACCACTTGAAACAAGAAGATCAAATGTTGGTCATTAAGGTGTTCAAATGGAGTTTGTTATAAGATGTTTGTAGTAACTCTTATCAACACACCACATTGGATTAATTTAGTAATCTACAAAATAGATCCATCTAATCTTTTGAGGATTTCTCAAATTTGTTTGTTTCCTAAAAGATAAAAGACCCTTTCTACGTCAAACAACATGGGTTGATCCATTGAACAAATACTTGAGACACTTTTGTAGCATTATAATAAAAATCTTCACCCAAATTAAGGGTGTCCGTTAATGTTTTTTTCCGAAAGGATTCACATAAGTCCATTTAGAGATTAATTAATATAACCAAAAAGTGGAGAGGATAGGAAGTTAGATTGAGTTTCCTCATATATAAAAGTTAAGGAAGTCATGGTTCAAAAGCGGGCCAAAGAAAAGTAAGAAAATATGCATATGTTTTCCTGTAAAAATTTTCACCTTAAGGACTTATGGAAAATGTCTTGTTTCAAAATAGTGATGTTTCTCACCTTAAATATAGTAACTAACATTGTTAAAAAGTGAACTTTAAGTATAACTCAAACTTACAAAATTGACTTGTAAGGTGATATTTACATCTACTTACTATAAATTGATCTTCTCTATAGTCGAAGTAGAACTTCTAACGTATTCCTTAACGTTGAGGCATATACATCTTAAGTGTGAAATTAGAAGTTAATGGATGGTTTGATAGTGACCTGATAACGAGTGAAATAATAAACCTAATAAACGAAAAACTTTGCTAGGATAACTTCTAACTCATTACTTTTATACCATGTTAAAAAGTGGACTTTAAGTTTAACTATACCTTACAAAATCGACTAATAGGGCGAGACATGCACACATTTTAATACTGTAATTTTTTTATGTATAACTAATGTGGAACTTACAACAAATATTATTAATTATATGATAAATGGCGTGATTGTTTATAGTTTGAGCTAAAACCTTTAAACATGGTAAAACAAAGTTGTAAAGAATATGAATAAAATGAAGTGGTTGTGATTTCCAATCAGATTATATAAGCAACCAATTGATGACAATGACATATAGTGCAAGTCCCACCATATGTATAAACATGGTACAAAGAAGTGTTCACATGTTGCAGAAACAAATCTATTCTTAAAAAAAAAAAATAGGGGAATACGTCTTGGTTGTGGTCATAACCGAGACAGAAAGCCTTCTATGACATCGGTTAAGGTCACAACCGAGACAGAAAGTCTGGCGAAAAAAAAATAAATAAAAAACACTCTACTGCCTTGGTTCAGGTCTCAACCGAGGCAGTAGAGTCCGAGATACTGTCTCGGTTCGAAGAGAACCAAGGCGAAAACTCCTTTAAAAAAATAATAAAAAAAGGAAAATCTTACTGCTTCAGTTACCTTTGAACCGAGGCAAAATACTACCCATTTTTGCCTCGGTTAAGAACCAAAGCATAAAGCCTACCCCTTTTTGCCTCGCCTGTATATGCCTCGGTTTAGGAACCGTTGCCTATGAACGAAAATAACCGCTGTCGTTTCTCCTGACTGCACTAGTGACATTAATATAATAGATTACAAAATCTCATTGAGAAAGAACACTTGATAATGTACAAGAAAAAAAAAACGAGAATGACAATTAACACTATGACAAACCTCCTCCCACAGACCAATAACAAAAAAATAATAATGTGCACGTGACAAACCTCCTCTCATAAACTAATAATGATGTGCATGTAACATTGATTCTAAGTGACTTATGATTGATGTCATATAAAAAATAGAAGAAATTAATAAATGAAACATCAACTTAAAAAATAGTTGAATCTTTCTAATGTTTAAATGTTGAAATGATTTGATAAGAGACTTGAGTAAAGGATTCTAATATTGCTTGAATGTTGAATTGATTTCATAAGAACTTGAATAAAGGATTCTAATCACAAGAATTAAATATGGTTGGTATAATAAGCACAAGACTAAGAATTAAACATAAGAATAAATAACAACTTAAATACATTAAGAAGGATAAAGATTATGGGTCACGAGATCAAAAGCTATAGTCAACAATTAAGGTATAACTCTTTTTACTTAAGAGTGTATCAATCATAGTATCGCAATTTGATTGTGACTTGATCTACTTAATTTCTGTTATAGAACAATTTATGCATCCTATGACAAAGATAAGATTAATTTGAACCAAACTAATTAAGAAAATAAGACATTTGAACCAAATAATGAAAAGTAAATGATAAAAATAATAGATATAATTGAATGAGAAAAGGATAACTAATATAATGGAGGAAATGAACATAAGAACATATAATAAGAAAAGGTAAAAATGTAGAAGATTTAGTTTAATGGAGAAGAAAAACATAACATTTGTGAAGATTTAGTTTACAATGGCATCATATAAGCTTGAACCATTTGAAGTTCGATTTCATTACAAAGTAATGATATAGTCCTCCTTTGGACATAAGTAACTAAAAGAAGACTTTGAACGAATGCAAGTTCCATTAATGTATGTTTGGCTAAGACAAAGAAATAACAAACAAGGTAAGATTGAAAAAGAAAAGTGAATTAAAGAAATGAATGGAAAAGAATACCTCACTTAGGTTTCCCAAGGATAAAAGTAAGTTGAAAAGCACTCCAACATAAGAATAAAATGAAAAAGAGTTTCATCTTCTTGAAGATAACTAACATTTTCACATATTCCAATTCATTCAATTTCAAATATGAAAGATAACTAACATTTTCACATATTCCAATTCATTCAATTTCATATATGAAGAATACACAAGGAGAAATCTTTATTTATAGATGAAAAAAAAGGGTCAAAACCCATCTAAAAAACAAACTAAAAAATAAAATAAAATTTATCAAATATTGTATTCTAGGCCTATAGACTTTCAAATCTATAACTTGAAATTCTAGGCCTAGATATGTCACAATATCAAATATTGTATTCAATTAATCTAACTAAATGATTGAGTTCCTCTTTATCCAATTTATTTATTATTTTATAACTTTGGACCTTAGGGTTTTTGAAGTTTAACATAGAAAAAAAAAACTACAAGCACTGGGGTTACATTGAAGGGCTCAAATTTAAAAAAAAAAATGCGTTTAAAATATTCACTAGTGCAAAAACAACGTATAACGTCACACGTTCAACGTCTAACCACTCAATAGCCAATGTTAAAAATGACCGGTGACAATTTTGTAAATAAATGCAATTATTAAATAACGTTTAAAATTATAATTCGACGTAAAAGGATATAAAACATTGAATGCCTCAGTGTTAGACGTCAAAAGGTTAGTGAATTCAATAAAAAATTTGAGCGGGAGATTGAAAATTCATTAACTTTATCTTAGCGCGCGAGACCCTCTTCTCTGCTCAAACTTTTCTCGAACGAAGTTTGACGACTATTACATGTAATCTTTCTTTCATTTGATACAAATGCATGTTAATTAACTACTTTAGGTATGATTTTTGTTTGTTTTCACCAATTTTTTGTGTGTTCTTGTCCTTCATAGGCGCATTCTGCTTTCTCTCTCACTGGTGGCAACACTTTATTCCGATGAACCCACCTTTTGAATGTTAGTTTTTGTTTTCGTTTTGAAGAACTTATTTGTTAAACTTGTTTGTTGTTGTTTTTATTGAACTTGTTTGTTGTTGTTGTTTGGTTGAACTTGTTTATTGTTGTTGTTTGATTGAACTTGTTTATTGTTTGATTAACTTGTTTGTTATTGTTATTTGTTGTTGATCTTATATTACCATTCATAGTTCTGCTTTTCAAGTCTCCTAGAGTTGTAAAAAAGAATTACAATTAATTAAAGTAAAATAAAAAAAATGAATTAACGTCGCATATTGACCGATGTTAAATTAATATCGTATATTGACAAAATTCGATGTCAATTTAACGTCTCCCGATATGACGTGATTCTTGAATTTAACGTGAAAGGAAAAAAATATTCGATGTTGTACGCTATTTTTGTACTATCTTTTTGCATTCTATATATGTGCATTTCTTTGCACCACCCCGTATCATTATCACTCTCTTGTTGTTGGCTTTCCTTGCACCCTTGTCTATGTGTTTTGTCATCAATGAACTCAATGAGATTGCATAATCCAAAGTTAATTTTTTATGAAAAAAAAGCTTTCAAATGGTGTAATCTATAAGAAATTTTTAGATTACACAAATATTAAGTAAAAATTTATTTTCGGATTGTATAATAAGAAAACTCTTTTTTTAGTAAAAAAAATACTTTGAGATTACACAAGCTGAAAGTAAACAAGTTTTTTTGAATGTAAAATACAACTTTCAAATTGTGTAATTTAAAAACTTTTTTCATGCGAAAATAAGACTTTTAAATTGTGTAACCAGCAAGTAAAAGAGTTTTTAAATTATACAATTTAAAAGTAAAGAAAGTTTTAGATTGTACAATTTAGAAGTAAAGAAATTTTTCAGATTTTTGGAGGTAAATAATGACTTTTAGATTACATAATTCAAAATTTATTTTTTAAAGATAAGGTAAATTTTTTTTATATTTATAGAGACTCGAAAGGAAAATATAAAAATGCAAAAAATAATTTGTATACAATATATTGAAAAAAAATGAAATCAAATATGTATACTAACTCAATTTTTTGCTGTTATAAAAGAAAATTAAACTTGTAAAATAAAACATATAAAAAGCATTTTTAATGTACACTAAATAAAAGTGTGTACAGAGTATTTTAATAAAATAATATGATATAAAGTTTATAAAGGGCTCACTTCTCTAAATATAATATATATATATATATATATATAAAGGGAATATAAATTTATTTCATTCAATATCCATATCACAATATTTATTTTTGAATATTTGATACATATATTTATATATAAAACATTTTAGTAAATATAATTGTCGTAAGATATAATGTGCTTGAATATAAGGAAGTCGTTTATCAATATGTCTAATCACATTCCACATATTTCACTTAAATATTATCATGATATTTTATTGGTACTAAATGTAACTTACACTCCTAATGGTTTTGATAACTTTTCATAAAATTTAATATAAAGCACTTATATATTGAAATAATATAAATGATCCATAAAAATAAAAATCTTAACTGAAATTAAAGCTTAACAGAATTCTCAAATAGTAATTTTTTTGGTTAATATGAATTTTCAAATGAACATCACTCTAATTATCATTATACTTTTAAAACATTCACATTCAAGAAAAAGATATAAAAATAAATGAGGTAGTTTCGCATTCCCGAAAAGCCCAAACTAACAAGTGTACCGGGTCGGGTGTCTAATTCCTTTTACATATTGGGAAAATTCAATTCAATGACGGTTAGAAGGAAACAAATCTTTGTGGATAAAGCAGGACGAAGACACCTAGATATCGTGTTTAACACGAAACTCAAGTGAGCGCGAGGGTTGCCAAAGACGCATCAACCATTTCCCTTTCCCGCCTAATCACAAACTACATCACTCCCAAACTGAAATTCTGGTAACCCTTCCTTCAAATTCATCTTCTCCGTCTCAACACAGCACAACGAAACCAAATAATCAATCCATGATATCACTGTCACACTGTCCATGCCCTTGAAAAGCTTTATCCGGCGGAGACTATTGTCTCTGCTTCAGCCATGGCTCCGAGAAGAGCCTCACCTCGATCTCCAATTAGGGTTCCTCCACTCTCTCGCCGTTCTCACCAACCTCAGCTTCGACGTTTCCTCTCTCAACCGCCTCTTCGACGCACCCGCGTTGCTGTTCTTCAAGGACCTCACCGTCGATCGCATCACCTTTAGATTCTCCACCTGGTTCCCTCTGGCGTTCACGATCGAACTTCACGGCGTGCGCGTCGTGCAATCTTTCGAGTAATTAAACAGTCGCAAAAAATAAAAAAACACTATCAGCTCTATTTATTTATTTATTCTTGTTCTTTGTTCCTTAACCATTGATGTAACCGTTTTGTTTGAAGGAAGCCGGAAGCTGAGGAATGCGTGGCGCGGTTGCGAAATTCGAAGTATGATCATTCGGATTATCTGAGAAAAAAACTCTCGGCTCTTGATCCTGAGGTAACGAACGCACTTCTCCGAGTCTGAATTTACTATTCACACTTAGTATGACGAGGAGTGTTGTTCTTGCCGAGGTTCTTTATTTGTCTAGTAACGAATTTACTATAATTTGATTTTTGTTGAAATAATCTGCAATTCCTTCTTGATCATTCATAAAAAAGGTGCTTATATTGGCTTCTTTAAGTTTGGAACTTGACTTTCTATATGTTGTCAACACCACCATAGGTCTTAACCAACATATCCCAAACGTGTTTTGCTGTACTGGCCTTGGATATTCCTCCAAAGATAGTTGCATTGCATCTACTCATTGATGAACAAGAATCGCTCCTCACTATCAAGTCATTTGAGTTCTTAGTGATTTGTCTTTTGTTCTTTAGTGACATTTTCTCCTAATTCTTGAAATCCGACCTTCAGCACTTCTTTTGCATCTCGAAAACCAAATATGGCTGTCATCTTCAATCATCGAACATTTCCCCATCAAACACTGATAAAGAGCAAGAAACAACATTGTATAACTAACCATTTCTCCTTATTTCAAGATTCTGCAGGTTATACAGTCCAAGAACACACTAAATCACGCCTTAACCACAATAGGATTAAAGCACATACACTTGTAGCGTACCTCACATGTTAACAGATGATGCAGGCTTTGGATACCCATTTGTTAGGGAAGAAACCACATGTGCATGGGGAAAGAAGAATAGGATTACAGAAAAATAGTACTTTGTATTAATCATTAAAAATTGTATACACACACAGTTTCATACATTTGCTCGTACTCACTCTATTCTTAGGTTCCTTTTTTATCATACTGACAAACACTGTAACACCCTTTTGAAGAACTGTTTTTTACAAGATCAATCAAAGAGGTCCCATCCCAACTTATTTTTATACTAGTGAACCTTGTCTTTTGTAGGAAGCTATTGTACAAGATATAAGTAAAATAATGGAAAAATGCAGAAATTACTTAGGTTTTGTTTAGTGTTGAAGATTGTGGCTGTCTCTATCACATGTTCGAACTTTTAACCATTTATACCTTTTTATAATGAGAGAATGCTGCTAGAATAGGGAAATTGCTTAGGGATGAGTTGGTAGATTTGTTGAAAACGAGGAAAGGTACTTTGTGATTGATATATGTTCTGATTCTTAAGAGAGACACATGCTTAAGCTGCTGATTTTTGTTTATTGCTTTCCCAGGCAGATTTATTTTGTGTAATATAAAGACATTATGGTGATAACTGTTACTGGTTACCTTTTTGTATTGTAGGGCTGTTCATTGCATCACATTTTGGAGAGAATCTTATTTGATGTATCTGAGAAAAAAAATTTAACAATATCTTTTTGGAATATTATTTTGAAAAACTGTCATCTAGTGGCACATCGCATTCATGTGGAGGTTCAATTGCCAGTCTTAAATGATGAGTTTACGTGTTTTGGGGAAATAAGTGAGTTTAGTGCAAGACCTAAATGTGTGGATAGAAAATGCTTACTTAGAGGTTTTGTCCATACAATTTTTACTCCAGTGAAAGAGAACACTGTTATATTAAAAGGTGATGGATTCAGGGTCAGATTAATTGGAAAAAACTCCACAGACCATGCTTTGGTTTCTTCTGATGTACAAATTTATATTAAATTCAGAGATCTTAAGCTGATAAATTGCACTCTCTGTATTCCAGAACTGGCTTTTTCGTTATCTCCAGATGGCATTCCTGCATGTCTACTTTTTCACAAATTGCTATCTAATAAGTATAATCAATCTAGAAGTGCTGGAGAATTATGGAGAATAGCTGCCAGCAGAATTGGCCATGTGACTGTAACTTCTAGGTTGTCATTATATAGATTAGTTGGAGTTATAGGTCAATGGATACATTACGTCAATGCTTATGAGAATATCTTGCTGTTATTTGGATATTCTACTAGCTGCACATGGAAAAACTTCATTTCTAAAATGTCTTATAATAAATCGATTTTAAGTTCTGCTAGATGTCATTGGGAGTTGATCTCTGACATTGAGAAAAAGTTGCCTATTGAAGGCATATCACTGGGAAGGAGAATAGCCCGTCACAGAGCAGCATTGAAGTTTTCAATTAATCGTCATGAGGAATTTGCTACCACAAATAAAATTTTTCGTCCTATTCTTTTTATTCTGGGATTTATGTGGAAAATGATCTATGTGGCTGTCCATTGTCTAGCAAATATATTTTCTGGGAAAAGAACGGTGCAGGATTCAGATATTGATGGATGTTGTTTAGATTCGTTGGAAAGTCTTATTGAAAACTCTTGTCAAATTTATTGTCTTACTGTCAACTTTGGGAAAATCATAATGACAGTTTCCACAATCAACAATATTCATCCATCTGTATATGAAAAGTTACAGTCATCTGCTGGGATTGTTTGCTTAGATGGCCTTTCAATTTGGCTTCGTATTGATGCTTTGTTATTAGTATCTATAGAAGATCTTTTTGAACAGAAAGTCTTTCTATCATGTGGGCAAATGAAGGTTGAATCTACACCTTTGACAATGGCAGGAGATGCATGTGCAGTGAATCAACTTAGTTCAGCTAAAGGAAATGAAATGGAAGGTGAGAATCATATGGAATCTATTATGTGGGTTGCACCTGCCAAAGTATTTCTTTCAGAAATTGATGCTGGCCAAACTGAAGATGCTTGTGATGCTTATATTGAAAGCTTCATGGAAAGGTTGTCCATGAGTTGGAAAGGAGTTTGCAGAAAATTGAATGATACTGAGATTGAGTATTCTGAAAACCCATGCCTTCTCTCTAAGGTTAAGATATCTTCCACGTGCCCAGACCATAAGAATCCAAATTTTGGATTTTGTGAGTGTGGTTTAATGCTAGGGAAATTAAATTTAGTTTTGCGTCATTCTTCAGTATCGTTACTCTCTCTAGTTCTTGGTAAGATCCAACATGCTATTTACTGGGAGGACAGAAGGGAAGTGTCCATTGCTTCAGAGTTTAGGGACAAAGCTGAAATTGCTTGGATTGACAAATATGACTATTCCAAAGAATTGATTATGATCTTGCTTCAAAAGCTTCCCGAGAAACTCATTCATTTTGGAGTATTTTTTGAGGGTCTTTCTGTTAAATTTTCACACAGAAGGGAGGCCAATCAAGAAATTGACGACATTATCAGTCAGGACAATTTTGATCTCACTTTTGATTTCCGTGAGATTAAAGTGGTTTTCAGTTCATCTTCTTCATTTGATATGACACCAATGACAGGTCAATTGGGGAATGGCAATGCTAAAGCAGAGTGTGTTAAATTGGAGCCTCGGGTGATTGAAATTCCAAAACCAAGTAATGACAAATATTCAACCTCAGGAAAAGTTTCCATACGTTTCTTCCTTCTTCTAAATGGCACAAATGCTTGTTTGGAGAAACCAGAAGAAAACCTTCCGATTCAACTTTTTCTATTGAAGCCAATCACTATCAATATATTGTCCTTTAGGTAGGAGCTTTGGATACGGGCTGGTACTTTGTTTTTACTATCAACTTCCTCTATCTTGAATTATTTCTTTACTCCTTGGTTTTGCACTTCTTGACATTTTAATTTATGGTTTGAATTAAATTTTAGAAAGTGTCTAACCCTTTTTTATCATTTTCATGTGCTGTGATAAGTTGATATACGTAATTGATAGTATATTGGTCATGATGGTGACTTAATTTGTTCAGGTCTGGTTTCACACCCATAGATGGAAGCTCTATCTGATATCAACCTATCTTGAGTTTATCCTTTTCGTGTTTGGGTGCATTTTTTTAGAATTAAACCCTTGCTAAGGGAAATAGTCAGTTTTTCTCAAATTTTAGGTAGCTTGGCAGATGACAGTTGTGGAATAAGTTTGGTGATGGATTACTAACTGAAATTGATGTTAAGTTTAATATGATTAAACACATAATTTTACAGAAATTACATTGGAATTTAGAAACTCCTTCAGAGAAGGAAATCTACCTAAATTGCCAAATACAGACATAATAGCGGCCTCCAAACCCCTACTTATTTAGTAAAAATCTATAACTTCCACGCATCACTCACCTGCATACTTAGACACACAACTGCTGCATAATTGTCTTGAGGATTTAAGTACATAACTACTGCATGACCATGCTTCCTTATTAAATACATTTCCGTGCTTACTGACTGCCATGCAGCAGAGTCCATATAGGTGGTTGATTAGACTCTTGAGAAACGAGTCCCACCATTTGGTTTATTGATAAACCAAAGTCTTGACAAACCCAAAGAAAAGAATATTGGATTGTGAAAGGATATTTATAGTAAAATATAGGGATGATGGGTGTTACAGTATAAGGTAGGGGACCAATTGTTACGTACCCGAGTATGGGACGTCACTAGAACGCTCACTCACACACCCTCGCAGAAAAGGAACAATGGAAAATAGCTGAAGAAACCTCTTTTATTGATAAGAATAACTGAATCAAATAGAAAACAAACAATAATTGGGAGCATAATCTCCGTCAACTATTATGGAGCATAACCTCCTTTACAAAACTCAATAATCAAAAGCATACTTTTAACCCTAGATTCTCCCTTTATTTATACTAATTATTTCCTAAATAAAATATTTTCCTAGAATAAAATATGAATATTGTTTTAAATAAAATATTTCCCTAGAATAAAATATTTTCCTAGAATAAAATATTTTCCTAGAATAAAATATGAATATTGTTTTAAATAAAATACTTTCCTAAGATATATTCTTATTTATTATAATTATTTCTAAATATTTTTCGCCTATCCCAACTATTGTCCCAGTTAGGATAGTCACTCTTCAACCGATCGGCTCAGGTCCTTCTTCACACCGTTCGGCCTGGTCGCTCCCCCTTGCCTACCGTTCGGCCTGCTCGCTCCCTGCCTTCCACCATTTGGTCTGCTCACTCCTCGCCTTCCTCCGTTCGGCTTGCTTCCCCCTACCTCCTACCGTTCGGCTACCGCTCTTCACCACCTTCCATCGTTCAGCTAGACCTCTCCACGCATTCCATCATTCGGCTACCGATCGGCCTTTACGGTCAATAGCCTCACTTCCCTCCTACCTTTCTTCTCCTTCTCATATACTTTCCAAACCTTATTATTACCCCCTACCTTATACCGTAACATTACCAATTGTTACGTATCCGAGTATGGAACGCAACTAGAATATTCCCTCGCACACTCTCACAGACAAGGAACAATGGAAAGTAGCTGAATAAACCTCTTTTATTGAATTGAAATAACTGAATCCAAGAAACAAACAATAAGTGGGAGCAGGATCTCCGTCAGTTACCTGAGAGCATAGCCTCTCTTACAAAACTCACAAATCAAAAGCATACCTTTAACCCTAGGTTTCCCCTTTATTTGTACTAATTAGTTCCCTCCCAAAAAGGTAATGAATAATATAAAATAATCCTATTTATTATAATTATGTTATACGAATATCTTTAGCCTTATTTACTATATTTAACTTCTACATAATAATATACTGAGATATGGCTTTATTACTCTAATTATCCTTTGCTGAATATCTTCTCTGAATATCTCTCTTGTTACTCTAATTAGCAACAGTTAGAAACAATGGGTCTATTGAAAGGTACAAAGTGAGGTTATTTGCGAAGTGATACACTCATGCTTATGGAATAGACTATCAAGAGACTTTCACACTAGTTGCTAAAATGAATACAGGAAGGATTCTTGTCTTTAGTTGCCTACTTTGATTGGAAACTTTACAATATGATATTAAAAGGCCTTTCTCCATGCTGACCTATAAGAAGAAATCTACATGAATATTCCACACGAGTTTAAAAAAGAACAGAAAAGTTAATGTGTGTAGACTGTGACATGCTCTTTATGAATTGAAACAGTTCCGTAGAGCTTGCTTTGGGAGATTTGGCTACAAACAAAGTCAACGAGATCACACTTTGTTTACTAACCATTCAAGGAAAGAGGGGTAACATTACTTCTAGTTTATGTTGATGATATTGTAGTGACTGGAAATAATGAAAAAGAGAAGGAAGAATTGAAACAAAGACTAGTCCAAGAATTTGAACTAAAAGACCTAGGAAGATTAAAGTATTCTTTAGGGATTGAAGTAGCCTACTATAACTAGGGAATTTTCATATCTCAGCAAAATATATAATTGATTTGCTGTTAGAAACTGGGAAAATTGGGTGTAGATAGGTATCAACTCCAGTGGATCCTAATCACAAGTTATGTAAGGCTGAGGAGGAATCGCAAGTAGACAAAAGATGTATCAAAGGAATCATTAGTAGACAAAAGGTGTATCAAAGACTGATCAGAAAATTAAAATATTTGGTTCACACATGACCAAAGATTTCTCATTCAGTGAGTGCCATTAGTCAGTTTATTCTTAAATTGGAGGACTATCATATTCAAACTGCGTATAGAAAATTCTTCATTACTTGAAGGGAAACCCTTGAAAGGAAATACTATTCAAAATAAATGGAAGACTAACTCTTGAAGCCTACACTAATGCAAGTTAATTGGGTTCTTTTGTTGATATAGGATCAACAACTGAATATTGTACTTTACTAGGTGGGAGCTTATAGACACAAAGAAGCAAAAATTAGAATGTGGTGGCAAGAACATCCGCTGAATCTAAATTCAGGTCCGTTGCATGATGGTTGAGTTATTATGGCTAAAATTTATCTTAGATGGCTTGTGGATTAATTTGGAGGGATCCATGAAGCTCTATTGTGATAATAAGTCAGCAATAAATATTGCACATAATCCCATTCAGGATGATAGAGCAAAACATATAGAAACAGATACACACTTCATTGAGGAAAAATTAGAAGAAGGATATTTATTCACACTTCATACACTCTGTCCAAGCAACATGTGATTGATGTGATGAGATTGGGACTCAATTCCTTAGACTTTCATAATCTAAACTCAACCGAGGTTGGAATGGAGGATATTTGTTCCTAGCTTGAGAGGGGGTGTTGAAATATGGATGTAAATATTGCACATTTAATATAGAAGAAATATAGCTTGATTGAATAATAAATATATATAGATTGAATAATGAGTTAATATAGATTTGTTTGTAAGAAATCCATAAAATTAAAGGATTGAGATTAGGAGTTTATTGTAGATTTTCTCTTGATTTGTTGGAAATCTCACGTCAACTAGGAATAAGGACAAATTATTATACATAAGTGGGGTGCAATCCTCAATTTATAAGTTAGTTTTATGAGGTTGAATTTGACATAAACTCACTTACTAAGATGGTATCAACGCCTATCCTAGTCAAGTTTATTAGGGTTGTGCCACCCAATATTGGGCTCCTGCTAGATCACCCACAAATATTTAATCCCATGCTTTGAGATGTTCATTTCTCGACATAAGGGGATGTGTTGGAGATCCCATGTTCATTAGGAATAAGACCAAATTATATTATATAAACGGGATGCAATCCTCACTTTACAATCTGATTTTGTTAAGTAATGCATAAATCCAATTACTAAGATGATTTAGAGTCTTTATGTTTGTATATTTATGTCTTTACTTTAGGAGATTTGTTTCCTTTGATTAGGATTTGGTTTTTCCTCAAATCAAAGAAAGAACTAGTTTAGATTTTAACATGAGTCAATATGAAAATTTGAACTCCCAGTTTGGATAATGGTGATTATTAAGATTAATGGCAATGGTACGTTGCTGTATAGAAAAGCTTTAGCTTCTAACTGAAGTTATAGTTTGGTAATGTTTCTTTTAGTTTTCAGTTGAAGATTTAGTTACACTCTCTTAGTTAGGAAACATGTGGCTATTTTGTTGTTGATAATCTATATGTAGTTATTAGTGAATATTCCTGTCCTTATGTCTTGTAGTAATTTATAATTGTTATAACTCTTTAAGGGAGTGTTGAATTTTGTTTTTAAGACTTTTTTAATATTTTGTAAGTATTGCCTAAAGATTGTGGGAAGTTCCACATCGACTAGAGATAAAGTCAAAATATAATATATAAGTGAGGTGCAAACCTCACCTTACAAGCCGGCCTTGTGGAGTTGAGTTAGGTTTAAAGTCCACTTCTAACATGGTATCAGAGCCATGGTTAGAGCCTATCTTCTATGTGGGCATTCTATTCTTCTATTCGACCCGCTATCGGGCCATTATCGGACCACCCAATTTCTACTATCACGCACAAGATGTCTATACCTCGGTGTGGAGGGGGTGTGTTGGAAGTTCCACATCGACTTGAGATAAAGTCAAAATATAATATATAAGTGAGGTGCAAACCTCACCTTACAGCCCTCTCATAATCTTCTATTTATAAAAATATATTGATACAAGAGTACATGATAATTAGGATAACTTTAGACACAATATAATCTTGATAGGTAACCTAGACACAATATAATCATGATAAATAGGGTAACCTAGACACAATATAATCATGATAAATAGGATAGTCCTAGACACAATATAATCATGATAAATAGGATAAATATTTTAATACTCCCTCTCAAGCTGAAGCATACAAATTGTATGTGCCAAGCTAGTTTTGTAGGGTTGAGTTAGGCTTTATTGGGAATCAAACTGATTCCTTACTGTCTAGAAGACAGTAATTCAATGTATTCTGTTTTGTCTTACGGTTATTAGATTTTTATTAGGTTTTTCTAGTTAGTTGTACAGAGCTCTATAAATAGAGCTCTCTCTTTTTGTTTACTGTAAGAGAAGATAATATCTACATTTTCTCAGTTTCAATACTATGCAACATAATATAACAAGGAAAGAGAACGTTTTTCTTACCTCTCGTGTTATCCTCTGCATCTTTGCCTTCTTCACCGTCGTCAACCGCCGTCTTCTCCGCCGCAGATCTACGCTGACACCGCTGCTGCCTCATCGCCTGGAGAAGCCCTCTATCGCTCTGTTCTCTCTCTTCTCACACTCGTTTTTACACTGCTTGCGTGGCTTTCTTGTCTGCCTTACGCTTATCCGCTATAAGCCATCATGGGCTGGGCCGCAGACTTGCGTGTACAGTGCTGGGCCAGTTTTATTAGGCTTAAAATCCACTTTCTAATATGGTATCAGAGTCATGGTTAGAGCCTATCCTAACGAGTTCTATGTGGGCATTCTATTCTTCTATTCCATCCGCTATCGGGCCGTTATCGGACCACCTAATTTCTACTATCACGCACAAGATGTCTATACCTCGGCGTGGAGGGGTGTGTTGGAAGTTCCACATGACTAGAGATAAAGCGAAAATATAATATATAAGTGAGGTGCAAACCTCACCTTACAAGCTGGTTTTGTGCGGTTGAGTTAGGCTTAAAGTCCACTTCTAACAAAGATGATTGGTTAGACAATGCTTTATGTAAGTCGGATGATTTAACAAGTGTTTTTCACAAGCTAAGTTTTGGAGACTCCTTCTTTAAGTTATTGTACTCAATATAACATGCAATATAGTAGATTAATGGAACAAGAGAGTACTTTGTGATTTTATATTGGTTTATCTGATAGCATGGACTATGTCTAGTTCTTGACTAACCCATTAAGTTCTACTAAGTAGACTATCATTCTGACGTAAAAATTAGTATTCTTTTGACTTTCAGTTACTTTTTACTGATCCCATTCAAGTATTCTTTTAACTAGTCACCTCTGACTCAACCCAAGTATTTTTTCAAGAAACCACTTTTGGCTCAACCCATTCTTTCAACAAGCCACTCTTGGCTCAAACCAAGCATCTTTAAACAAGAAGCTATGCCTGACTTAAGACAAATACAATGTTATTGTGATTAACAAATCACTATTTTCACTCACTAGAGAGGGTAGTCTCTTTCGACATATACAAGGTTTAGGTTCTTTCTACTAGTATGCTAGAATGTACAAAAACAATTTTCTTACAAAGTTTTTAGCTTTCAAAGAAAATTTGATAGAGTTTCAACACTTGCAAACGATAGCTATTCTTCTGGTCTTCTTCAAGGAGTGTATTTAAATAGTCTCATTTTCCTTTTTTGAATGTTTGGTAGCTTTGAAGTCATTTTGAATGTCTTCTTCTTCTTTTTATAGCCATACTTATCTTCTCTTGTTTCATACTTTTTTAGTTCAAAGAGTGTTAAAAGTGCACACTGTATCGTTTATTGCGGAGGGACCCGTTGTTACCTTGGTTTTCAACCAACCATGATGAGTGTCTTGCGGGAGGCTAGCTTTCGTCCCAATGCGCGTTTTCATGCACCAAGATTTTGACAATAGTCATTTTGGGGATACAAAGAGTGCATTCTAGCCCCTAAGTCTTAAAAAGCATGACTTTGAAAATTTCTCAAATCTTGACACCAAACATCGGGTAAACAGTGGGAGTAGCTATGGCTCTCTTAAGGTAGCGAAATGCCTCGTCTTCTAATTAGTAATGCACATGAATGGATTAATGAGATTCCCACTATCCTTGTCTACTATCTAGCGAAGCCACAAACAAGGGAACATGCTTGGCGGAATGCGGGGAAAGAATTCCTTGGTGTCAAGATTTGAGAAATTTTCAAAGTCATGGTTTTTGAGACTTAGGGACTGGAATGCACTCTTTTTATCCCCAAATTACTACTGTCAAAATCTTGGTGCAAGAAATTTGTCTTGTTGGTTGGTTTTCAAGCTAGCGAAGTTTGGTGTTGGGAGTTGTCTAGGTTGATGCTTGGTGGCAAGATTTGGGAAATTTTCAAAGTCATGGTTTTTGAGACTTAGGGGTTGGAATGCACTCTTTATATCCCCAAATGATTACTGTCAATAATTTGTCGGATTGTACAACCCTTGTACTGGTGACGCTTCATTCAAATTTATGCCCTACCAGCTTTTGAAGGTAGGATAATGGCCTACCATGGTGGTGACGGGTGACGGAAAATTAGGGTTCGATTCCGGCAAAGGTAATCTAATCGGTGGACCCTACATTGTTTTTGGCGGAAAGCAAAGACGCTCTTACTGAGACCTTAGGTCAGGTGGGGCTACCCACTGAATTTAAGCATATCAATTAGCGGAGGAAAAGAAACGTGGTTGGTTGAAAACCAAGGTAACGATGGGGGCCCCTGCGATAAACGTGGAAGAGCAATGCTCGAGACCAATCGCGACAGTGGGTACTCCAGCGAAGGTAATCTAATTGGTGGACCCTACAACGTTTTTGGCGGAAAGCAAAGACACTCTTACTAAGTACCATTTTTATTCCATTTGAAGTGTTTTCCAATCCATAAGTCTCAAAAACCATGACTTCAAAATACTTGCATTGATGAAGAACATAGCGAAATGCGATACTTGGTGTGAATTGCAGAATCTCGTGAACCATTGAGTCTTTGAACGCAAGTTCCACCCGAAGCTATTAGGCTGAGGGCATGCATGCCTGGTGTCACACATCGTCATCCCCATGCAAATGCACATTGGGGCGAAAGCTAGCCTCCTGTGAGACACTCATTGTAGTTGGTCGAAGAGTGTTAAAAATGACGGGGGAGCCATACTTATCTCCTCTTGTTTCATACTTTTTTAGTTCAAAGAGTGTTAAAAATGCACACTGTACTGGGCAAATGGCTGAGCCCGAGTTGGCATATGTTTATGTTAGGATAGTAACTTTAGCTCGAATTCCAAGAGATGTTTGAATGAAGCTTGTAATTGGTTTGATTCTCTTTGGCAACAAATGATGAAGACATTCCTTGCATTGTAGAATTAAGCTTCAGGAATATATTTTAAGTTTGTTTGATCATCATCAATCTTTTACTATGACAAAGTGATAAAATTTACATGGTGCTATATCTCAGACGCGCGCTCATGATTTGTACAATGTCTATCAGACGCAGTTATTCCATGTTTTAAGTTTTGTTGTATTAAGCTCTTAATCAAAATTATAGGTTGTCAGCCACCTATGTCATATTAACATTCTCCTGTGTCTATTTCACATTTGAAAGGGATGTACAAATCCTGTTGTATCTCCAAATAGAAAGTTTAAAACACCGGATGTCTAATATTATTTTTTGTAATATAGTTGTTAGAAGTATGATTTAATTACATTAAATAGGGAGATATTATATGATTTTATAGCGAATTATTTTAAGGAATATTCCTAATATTTAATTTTATTTTGTTCCGTATTATTTTATCTCTTTTTTATTATAAATACGAGTACTCATGTGTTTAAGCAACACATTGAATTGATTATATTGGTTTCTCTATTCTCGACATGGTGTTGTACTGTATTTCCTAACTTGTTTTGTCGCTAATTCTTTTAACATGGTATCAAGATGCCAAAGAGAAAGGAACCTGAATCCATGCTTTCCCTGTGAGAATTCTGTACAAACCGTTCACATTGGATATTCTATTTAATGTACATTTTTTTCGGCCAATATTGTTTACCACTGATGTTTTTCAGCTAGGACTGTTTACTGCTAATGTTTTTCCAACAACTACTATTTATTACTGCTGATGTTTTCCTACAAGTGCAGTTTACTCTTGGGCCCTCTAACCCTTTTTAATGAGCTTGACTCATGATACATATGTTCTAGCTTGAGGGGCATGGTTAAAATTATGATTTGAAAGGACGAAACACATTAAAGATTGATTGTCACTTTGATATGAAGAAAGTCAGGTCCAAGGAACTTGTATGTACACAACACATGGAATTCATTATCTTTCTTTTTGGTTTCTCTTTTGTCATCGACTGTGACTTGTTTTTTCAATACTCCTTTCAATAATGACAATTATAAGACATGGCTATAGATTTTGAAGATTTATAAGCCTCTCATTGCAATTTGGTCTTCTATCCATGATACTGAACATGACCAGAATTATAGTAAAAGTGTTAAAGGTGAAAAATAAATATTTTCTAAATATGTTTGAGTGATTATTGCACCCAGCAGAATGATATTATTTATATACAAGAGAATTAGAAAGAGGATGATTAATGCAATAAAAAAAGAAAGAAAAATTAAGATACCACCACTTTCTATGATGCATTGAACCTAGCTCTACCAATTACCAAGGCAACTTGGAAAAATAAACATTAAAGGAGTTCTTAGTCTTATTTCCGACACTCTACCTCTAGCTGAAGAGCAAATGATTTCATTCCGAGTATGAATACAATTCTTTCAAAAGCTGAACTGCTTAATCCTATGGCAGAATATTTATGAGTTGATTTTGTGACCTATAGAAGTTGGTTTTCTAACCATTGTTTTTTTGTGGAGCTTGATTTTTTTTTTAAATAGCAGGAAGTAACTTATTTTCTTGTAACAAGCTAAAGCTTAATAAGTTTCATCTTGATGTGGAGTGATTGAAATATATGGAATATCTGAAGATATTATCTAATAATATTAGAGTATGTTGGATGATATAGTAAGGAATATTCAAAGATATTACCTTGTAATATTTTAGAGTATCTTAAATGATGTCTTAAGATTTATTCTTCTTTTATATTTTGATTTACGTCCTTATTTAATAGGGTCTTTATGAATAGGAATGTCTTATAGGAACTCAATTTTCGAGAACATGAGTTATAGGCATATCATATCATGTATATAGGAATAAAATGTCCTATAATAATTTTGTATATTTTGTAATTAACTTACATTAAACGGACTCTGTTTTGCAGTTCACACAGTTTTTATTATCTTTTACATTTTATTTTTCTCCTTGTAACATTTACTATTGATTTGATATTGCAGGAATTGCATTTATTCCTTGAGCACAACAATGTCTGCCTTATCAGCTGCTTCTGACGTAACAGCTGAAGGATTCACTCTGTTAACATTTTTGGATGAGGTCTATATGATCTATAAGGTTATATCTTTTCTCTCTATTTAAGTCTAATGATATTTATTTTGTCGTATAGGTACGTGGATAAATTTGTTTTCAGAGTGGTATTAAATATTTCTTATGTATTGCTTAGTATTTTTCAAGTGATAAGTGAGCACTATTCTTTATTAAAGCAGTTAATGTTGGTGTTAATATTTTATTTTGATTTCTATTAAGATAAATTTAGGGCAATGGAGATGTTGAGATATATAGGATAAATGTAAAATACCTGTAAAACATTTATTTATTTACTTCTTATTTAGTTGTGGGAAAGAGATTTTTTATGTCTGTAATGATATTCATTGAAAGTTATTGTATATTTCACTGTTTATGTTTTTGTATTGTAAGATTTTAAGACTTTGTTAGGACACAACCTCCTATATTGAAAGTCCATAAAGGAAGAAACAAGGGAAAAAAAAATCAGCTTTTTGTTTTAATTCAAACAGCAGTGAAATCTCTTAGTTAAGTTTTTGTTGTGTTGGGAAACTTTTATAAATATAGGTGTGTTTTCAGGTTTGGGGGGGAGGGAGAAAATTAGTTGATTAGTGGGAGGTTCCTGGATCCTTTAAGTGCCAAGCGTGTGTCTTTAAAGGAATTTTTGAAACTTCTTTACGCAATTCTCAGTTCCTTTGTTTGAGTTTCCTTTCCTTTTTTTGAGTTTCTAATCCAGTTTTTATAAACTGGTATCAGAGCTCGATTGGGGCTCTGTCAGTTAATACACATGGTGACTACTAGAATGATGGAATCAAGTGTGGAGACTTTGGAGAAAACCTTAGCCACAGGGATTCAGCTACAGGAAGGTTTTGAAGAAAGATTGCTTTCAAGATTATCCCTAAGGGATGTAGATTTGAAAGCCAGATTCTTACAACAAGATTCTCGCATAGGTTGGTTACAGAGGCTTGTGGAAAGATTTGTGCAAGAGGGAGGAGGGAAGAATGCAAGTGCGGAAAATACTGTGAACCAGAGGGTCTCAACTGTGTTTGCACAAGAGGAGTCAGTGGGTGAAGAGTTTTGTGGAATTTAGAGATGTGATAAGTGGACGACATTGGATATTCCAGTTTTCGAGGGAGAATATGCTACTAGGTGGATAGGTAAAGTGGAAAGATATTTTCGACCGAGAGGTGTGCAAGAAGAGGGGAAAATGGAAGCTGTTATGGTGGCAATAGAAGGAATTGCCTTATCTTGGTTGCAGTGGTGGGAAATGTGCAATCCAAACCAATCTTGGGTTGTTTTCATGAACGCAATCAGTTTTGGTGGCAGAGCCTTTGGAATCGTTGTTGGCTCTGAAGCAGGAGAACTCTGTGAGTGAATTCATCATTCAATTTGAAAGGTTTGCTGGAGTTATTAAGGGATTGGAACAGCAGTATTTGATGAAGATTTTTTCTAATGGGCTGTGGGAAGAGATCAGAGCAGAATTGAAATTGTATAAAATAACAAATCTTTCGGAAATAATGAATGAAGCCCATGCTATTGAAAGGAAAAATTATAGACTCAGGAGGGGACATGAATTTCCCTATTCAAAGAGGAACAAAGGAATTGATAACAGCATCTCCAAGATTAATGATAGCAGCTAATAAAGCACCACCCACAGATCATCGGCAGAAGCAAATTCTTTTTCTCAATCTGTTACCAGCAAGAGAAATAATGAGGAAAAGGCTAAAAATGATGGCCACAGCAAGGACAACTTTAAAAGGTTGACACAAGCAGAGCTCCAAGAAAAAATCAGAAAAGGAGAATGTTTTTGCTGTGATGAAAAATATAATGTGAATCAGGTTTGCAAGAACAAACAACTCAATGTGATGATGTTAATTGATGGGCAAGCGGAAGGAGAGCACGAAAATGGAGGAAGTTTCTATAATGGTTGAAATTTTCCAAGTTCAATCTTGAAGACAAGGTGAATCTTTATGGGCCGGGTATTGTTAGGACACAACCTCCTATTATGAAAGTCCTTAAAAGAAAAAACAAGGGAAATGGAAAATGCAGCTATTTGTTTTAATTCAAACGGCTGTGAAATCTTTAGTTGTTATCATTGTAGTTAGAATCGTACTATTCGAATCGAAATTCATTGAAAAAATTCTCCCCCAGCAATACATATCGTTTAATGAATCGTATTGTAACCTGAATCATAGTATGAATCTCTGAATCAGATGTGAATAGTGTGATTTGTGATTTGGTTTTCGTTACATATGATTCATGATGAAGGAACAAAAACTGAAAAAATAAGACAGAAAGACAGGAAAAGAAACTCAACGAAGATGAAAGTTCAGTGGAAAAGATAAACAGCAAGAAAATAAATAGTGGAAAATCAAATAATAGAACAGCAGAAGACACAGTAAAAAGTAATTTGGAGAAGATGAATAGTGAGAAGGGAGAAGATGAAATCAGGAGAAGATGGGAGAGGATGAACAGAAAAGGGAGAGGAAATCAACCTATTAGAAGTTTAACCCATGAACAGTGAGAAGATGAGCGTCTGAGAAAGTGTTAATATATAATGGTTCTTATATTGTTTTAGTTATTGTTTACTATTTTCTTTTATAAAATTTTTTCAATTTAAATTAGTATATATTTATTCTTATATTTTTTATACTACATTAGTCGATATTTAAGGATTTTTTTATTAAATTTATTTGAAAAGGAAATAAATTTGAATTTATATGCAATTTTTGTTATATTCTTTATTTTTCTATAAATAATAGTGATTGTTTAAGGGTTTTGTTTATTTTATCTTTTAAGTTATACGAGTTATGTACCTTAAGATTCAAAATAAGATTTGATTTGTGATTCAAATTCATGTAAAACAATTCACCGTTTGAATCTCGATTCAATAACCATGGTTGTTATGTTGGGAAACTTGTATAAATATAGGTGTGTTTTCAAGTTTGGGGAGGAGGGAGAAAATTAGTTGATTAGCGGGAGGTTCCTGGACCCTTGAAGTGCCAAGGGGTGTCTGTAAAGGAATTTCTGAAACTTCTTTACGCAATTCTCAATTCCTTTGTTTGAGTTTCCTTTCCTTTTTTTTTTTTTTAGTTTCTGATCCAGTTTATATAAGACTTTTGTCTCAAAGCCAGTCTCGTTTTGCTCCCCAACATTCTACACTATTTTAACTGGTTGGATGCAGTATCTGCCTGATGGTAGGCCAACAATTAAGAGAGTCTGTTAAATCCTGGCTAGTTGAATGTCGCCAAAGGTTAGTTAGTGGTTTTGGAAACATGTTTAGATTAGTGTGATGGTTTATAGGTTCATTAGTTGCTATGTAGTTTCGTGATACATTTCTGTTTTATATTTGTCATTGTTTATTTCAGTACATTCTATATAAATATGATATCAGTTCAGTGTTTTGAAGCTTTGATACTGAAAAGTTCTCCCAAAGGATTACTTTTCTTTTGCTAGTCTAAGTTATAATATGGTATCAAGAGCCTACTTGTTTGTTCTCTTTGCTCTGCGCTTTCCTTTCTGTCTGTGGCTGTCCATATGAGACTTATCATGCACATGCTCTTTAATGAAGGTTGGGTGTGAATTAGAAGAATGTGAAATTGGAAGTGATACCTTTTTTTAATAGACATGAGAGTACTGAGGCATCACTGTGTTGTTTGCCATCCCAAATGTGTTGGTACCACTAAGAACATCAATTATATGCAACACCTCAACATATCATTAACGAAAGAAGCAATTACACAAAATAGTGGGGGGGAACCTGGCCCACTAATCCCTAACCCTATGAAAGGGTAAATCAATCTATTCCTGAAAAACTTTGGACAAATAAAGCTAGGAGCATTATGCCACCAAGTGTAATCTTGTGATCAAGTACCAAACTTAGCATATTTAACGGCACATTGATTACCCTCTCTAAAAGTGTGCAAAATACGAGTGCATATAGTATTACTTTTACAAAACAATTCAACCATCTATTACAAAGATCCCAAGGAATGATTGAAGTGTAGGATCGATCTTGAAAAACAAGTTGGGAGTCACACTCAATCCAAAGATTAGTCCATCCTTTGGAGATTGCAAGGAGAACCTTTAGCCTCCCCATCAATATTACCTTTAAATCCAATGAAAAGGAGGAGGAAGCCAAAAAACAGGAACATAGGACATAATCTTCCTAGGATGTATGTCTACACCAAAACTTTTAAGAATAATGAGTTCTTGCCTTTGGACATTTTACAATGAGTATAACAATTCCCAGCCCAATTGACCTCAACACAAAGCATGTTTTGAATTCTCTCATTGGATAAATAATGATTATCAAAACAAATCTCATTCCTAGTTGTTCATATAGCTTTCATTACACCAAATAAAGAAGTATGTGTAACAGTCTCAGCTTAAATGCTCCAAGATATTTGCAAGAAACAAATAATGGAAGAGCCAGAATCAGCAGCAATGTGGCATTGGAAAGATTTGCTAAGCTAGACCAGAGACGTTTCGCAAAGTTTCATCCAAAAAACAAGTGTTGCGTAGGTTGAGTAAAACGAAAATTATATGCAGTTGTAAGACTGAGTGCCTTGACAGAACCATTCCATCTATAAGCCCATCCTCTATCGTAAACTGAAATCAGACTAAACCAGAAATTGCAGCAGTGAGAACAAGATGTTTAGAACTATTAACATAGTGTTCAGACCTCAATCCATTTGATATAAAAGTATGCTACCTTAGCCTTCAATTTGCTGTGTTAGTGATCTGTTTGGAAGTTGCCTACGATGATGGCTAGGCATAAGGGGCACATACTTTGGAGGCTGGGTACTCAATTGCTCAGCAGTGAGGGGCCAAGAACAGTTGAAAATAGGCTCCTAGGTGGGGAATAACGATGTAAACTTGAATGAATATTAAAATCATGCAAGACATTATATTTATAGGCTAAGCAATATGCTCACTTTCCTTAAGCAAGACAGTTTTTTAATTGCTAACTAAGAATCAGCTGTTCTTTTCAATAATTATGGTACAGTTAGTGCAGGACTGTGACAAAAGTGGTGTTTTTTCTTCAAAAATACATGGTTATTTTGCTTTCCTTTTACTTTCTTCAATAGAAAAGTTAATAATTGCAATCCTACATTATGTACATTAGCAAATCATGACTCAAGGATATTTTTCTCTATTGACAGGCTGTGACAGGTTTGTCTGCTGTGGTATGTTATCTGTTTAGTAGTAGCTCTGGTGATACTGGTTTCGTGTATCCTGAAATTATGAAACAAGAATCATTGTTTGCAGCACCTGATAGAAGTGAGACAACTACCACAAGGGCTTTATTGACAAATAATGTCTGCCCTTTTTTTATTGATGTGACTTGCAGATTCAAGTCTATGGAGATTGTTCTTCATAATTCTAGGACAAGTGATGGTTTAGAGAGTTTTGCCACTATTTTTCACTCTTTAACTGGCAACAAAATGGCTGTGCATAAGTTGCCTGAGCATGGAATTTGGATGTTGGTTCAAAACACAACTGTTGTAATATCTTGCGAAGAAGGGAAAATGGATCTCCTGACTGATTTATCAGGAATCCTTTCTTTCGTTTTTGAATATCAGAGTTCAATTGGAACCAACATAGATCATATTGTTCCTGAAAGTTTACTGCTGCAGTCTATTAATTGCTTACATGAAGTATCTCTTTCTGGTTTCTCGTTTACTTTGAGCTTGGGTCTTGTTCAAAATGCTCTATCTTCAGGTAATGCAGGAAAAACATTTGGTAGTTCTAATGGAAATTCTTCTTACTTTGTACGTGAAACTAATTTGACAGCCTTTGAAAGGTCAAGTAATCTATCTCCCCAATCAATTCTCAAAATGGGGTCTCCATCAAATACCTGTGTGCCAGCTTCAACAAATCACTGGTTACTAATAGATGTTGCAGTAACTAGTATATTCATAGGGAGATGCTCACTGAAAAGTGAACTGATTCAAGCACATAAACTGAACAAGCTTTTGTCTTTGCTTTCAATTGGAGGAGAATTTCATATTATATCCTGGGAGATTCAGGTAATTATTTAAGGAGCTAGAAAGGGAAATGTAATCTTGAAGGCATGTTCCTGCATCTTTTATTTGCGCTTTCTGTTATAAATTGAATGGCAAGGACTTTATCTTTTTTACAGATGAAGCTATTTTCTTTGTCAGGATTTAAGGCATACAACTTGTCATACTAAAATTTTAATGTTATTCAACAGGGTGGATTCTTTTTGCTTGAAACAACATCTTTACCAATGGCCATTGATAGCTATTCTTCATATCTTTGTTATATTGGGAATCTCACTTCTGATGCAAAGCTACCTAAAACTGGCACCAAGTGGGAACAGAATGTCAGAGAGAACTATACTTCACATGATGTTATTGATCGAGGAGCTATTAGCACTTCTCAACAAGCTGCAAGTAGATTGCCAGAAGCATGTGACTTTTCTTTGTCTCACTTTACTTTTGTTTTAGCACATGAAAATGAATCTGGTACATAACCTCTTCTCTAGTTTTGTTGTGTAACTGTATTTTTCTTTCCCAAATATAATACAATTCAGTGCTGCAGGTTGTATCCAAGAAATTGTAGTAGAGGTTGACATCCATATGAATTTTGCTTTGGCAATTACTGGGATGAAATTAACAATTGACCTTTCTCGTTTATCAATTCTATCTCAAACTATTCAGAGGAGAGTGGAAGATGAAGCAGCAATTCCACATTTTTCTTCTGTCACATCAAAAGATTTGCCACCTCTGCATGCTTCCGGAAATCCTCTTTCAGGATTTCAGAATTTTGGTCAATTGAACTCAATTAGTGATGCAAGTTGTTCAAAAAACACTCTTCCTATTCAGGTTATTAGTCATCAGAACCAAATTTTGAAAAACTTAAGAGCTTTCCTGTCGCTGGAGAGGCCAGATAATGGTGTTATGCTTTTTTCCCGGTGTTGGTTTGGCATTGGTTCTCTTTTAGGTTTTGATATCACACTTTCTATAGCTGAAATTCAGGTGAACTTTCTAATTATTCTTTATTTTTATTAAATATTCAGTTCATTGTCCCTGCTGCTTTGTTTTTCAATCAAATTTAGCGGCCTTTTGTCATTGCTGCATGTACTGATACTAATGTTACATTTGTTCTAACTTATATTTTGTCATGACAATATGGCAGACAATTATGTCAATGTCCTCCTCACTCTCTGAGATATCTAGTCAGAATACAATAAAAAAATTGGAGAAAAATGATTGGTCTTCTAGCCATGAAGTTGACAATTGTTTGGAAGCAATGATTCCTGATGGTACTCAGGCTCAGCTATATGTTATCTGTTTATAGTCTTTCGTGAAATTTCAATTGTAATTAGCAATGATTGTGTGTAGGGGCAATTGTTGCTATCCAGGATGTCAACCAACACATGTATTTTACAGTTGAAGGTGAAGAAAAGACTTTCAGAGTAGGTGGTGTCATTCATTATTCTCTGGTAGGAGAAAGGGCTCTTTTCAGGGTAAGAATTATGTTTAAAATATCTTTCTATTTTCTTTTAATTCATTTTTCAATCTTCTGTTCTATCTCTTAGTTGCTATAAATTTTGCAGATCTTCCTATTTCAATTATAATAATATATTATAATTTTGCCATCTCAAAATTTAAAAAGAATAATATATTTCTTTCTATATTTCAATAATGAGGTCATTGGACCTATATATACGTGAGCCTGGTGTTTATTTTCGTAAATATAGAGTTAATTTTAAGGAAGCAAATCTCTGTAATTATGGGATTGTTTTTAAATACATAATCCTAGTTTTAATAGCAAGATACACTTGTAATAAAGATTTAAAATATGGCAAGGATAAAATAGCAAGTTAAATACTAAGATTTTGTCAATGTTTCTGTTGTTGCTAGTTGACTTACGTACTCCCCTATTTTGTTGGGGTCCTTGGATTCTAACATATACAAACTCTGCTCTTTAGCAATTAAAATGATCTTCCTTGTGATAAAGTCCTGAAAGACATGGTAAGAGAAGAAAAACACTAGTAAAAGTTCAAGTCTTTTGTAAGGATTTGTATAGAGATAAGACTATTGGTCAGTGTTGGGACATATAAAACACCCTTTAATTTAATAAATGATTCTAACATTATATTCCTGATTCACCATATGTATGCTATCACCATTTACAAATGTAATGAGTTGTTTTCTATTTGTTTTAATGTATGAATTGAAAAAATAGGAAACAATCATTTGATGAATGGTTCTTGAATCAACTATCCAAACACCCTAAGATACTTGCCCAACTGTATTGAATGAATTCTTATCTTTGATGGACTTAATTGTTCATTTATTGTTTTCAAACGATCAAGCTCCTACTTATAGGGTCTCGTTTCAAGTTTTCGTGGAGGTAGAATAGTGGGTTGATTTGTTTTTCATGCTCTAAGGTAGTATTGCTTGTCCGTTTTTGTTATGTTCCTTTGTTTCCTTCTATTCACTCCAATCACACCAGACATGGTTTTGGAAGGTTAAGTTTATTACAATCTTAAAAAAATTAAAGGAGATCATATATTGTTCATTTAATAGTCAACATCAACAGGAGTGAAAATGCTGTGTATGTAGAATTGTTCTAAATTTTATGATGCCTTTTTTCAAATTGAAAATAGAATTGACCATATTTTTACCTTATTTTGGTTGGAAATCTATTAACTTCGTCAAGCTTTTCTTGTGATAAAACATTCCTCAAATTAAATTGTTCTAATTCCAAGCAATAAACGTTGAGGATTACAAAACAAATTAGGCTTGGTTGGCTGGCTGGCATGCTATGAATTTGACAGGACAAGGTAGCATTTTCAGCTCGCCCTGCCTAACCCATTTACATATTTAAAATTTTTTTATATTATATGTAGAATATTAAAATTGACTTTCAAAAATCAAATAAAAAAAAGACTAATTTACGATTACAATTTTGTGTGTTGCCTGAAGGATGCAAACAAGCAATGACATTTAATTTAAATCATGAACACTTTTAAATTAAGTTTCAGTATTGATTATAATCGAGTTATTTGACTAGTAAAAGCAACCATCCTTTCAATTCATCCAATTAGAGATAGTAATTAACTAGTTAAAGATTCAAAAAATATTCACCATGTTAAAATGATTAGTAAGAAACAAGTCAAAAGGGGCACTACCGTGGTACCATGTTGACAAGAGAGAAAACGAGAAGAAATATAATGAATTTCATGGGTGGTACACATGAAAATTCTTAATTTGATGAAAAAGAAATGACAAGGAACAAAATCACTATGTTATGATGGAAAATATATTTTAAAATATTTCCCAATCAAATTGAGTCAATACACAAATAGGTCCCTGAAAGATGAGTGTGTTGGTTGATAGATCCCTAATTAAAATTTTCATGTAAATGAGTTATTGAAAAATTCATTTGCCTGCATTGAACTAGAACATTAATGTGGTTCAATTTCAAGTAGGTGTTTTTTGAA